>NC_054871.1:10021330-10324361 GCF_018320785.1 Cheilinus undulatus | reverse complement strand
AATTCGAGTTCCCGCCTGATGTCTGAGCTCCTCACCCTATCTCTGTTAAGTGCCTTGGTACATTGGATGAAATTTATTTATAAAGCTTAAGCTAGTGAACTGCATTTTATCTGAAATTTTCAAACAGCCATGTAATTTCCCATGTGGCAAAAATGTTTCCTTCGATGAATTTACAGTTTATGGACTTTTCACTCTGGGCTTTTTATTTTGTATCTTGCACTTCTGTTGTATTAAACCTTTTCTAGTCTTTTCTGTGCCACATCTCCGACTGCATCACCCCTCTCCCCTCCAACGAGGCGTTCACTTCCACACCTAACTTAACTACATGTCATTGAGTCATTAACATACAAATGACCTGCAGTTATCCAGCGATTGGAGCCCTCAAATGCCACCAAATGCTAAAGAAGCACCATTCACACATAAGTAACCCAGCCGACTCTGGTAAGTAATTCCTCACTGCGCCATTTTGGCTAGAATTAAAGCTTTTAATTGGCCATTAGGAGGTATGGTCTGTGACAGTTAAGGTTAGTGCAGAGGTGATGATCATAGTGGTGTTTGAGAGAAACACTCATTTATTCACTCACAGTGGTAGTAAATACCACACAAAGCCCACTCTTTATAATTGGGGTGGTGATCCGTCGCTATAGGATGATCTCATAGCCGCTGAATGAGTCAGAACAGAGTCAAAAACTGAGACACATGACTGTTTCTGTCACTGTTTCTGGGAAGAAAAATACTGACAATCATGACAGTCAGAAAGCTCATCTCATGTCTTACAGGAAATATAGATATGCTTATATTTAAAGTTAAAAGCCTGTATCTATTTAAAAAGGTTTTCTACAACTTTTGATAATTCCAGAGAAGTCTATTTCAGCAGATTTTCATATTCTAAGTGCTAAGAAACAGAGACATCTCACAACCATGATCACTATTTATATACATAAACATTTACAGCCATAACCTTACACGCCAGATAGACTATTTCAGGGGATATGATTCATATTCACCTGGCTAACACCCCATACACCATGTTTGGGAAGGGCAAAACCTTTCAAAATAATCTGTGAGGGTGAATGGAGGAATGTTCGTCAGTCACATTCATTACAGGCCAATCAGAGCAACAAGACATTTGACATAGCAGGCACACCCCGGGGAGTTACTATCAGTGGAGACAGCTGGTAAACTTTTGTTGGAATTGGTAGGAGAAGAGCAAAAACTTTTCCACCAGGAAAAGCTTTTGGTTTGGTTTTTTGCTCTTCTTTTAATGAAGAAACACTGTTAGGTTCTTACAAATTCTTCGCCACTTGCCAGTGTTTACAGGCTCGCAGTTGCTTCAGTTCCCCCATGCTCAAAGTGACCACCGCTTCCTCTCCAAATGACACCGATTTGTCTGTCATTCTTTGACCGGGACCAAAATCTGTCAGACTGAATCTGTGCGAGATGGATCCACCTAATGACAGACATGAATTATGGCCAGTCCAGCAACTCTGCAAGATGACCACAGTCATCAAATATGCAATAAAAAGGGCAAATGCCTGCAAATCTGTTCTTTACATGGTCAAAATATGTTTACAGTGTTAAAAATTCCTTTTAAATTTAATATTTTGTTTATTATATGGAGGAATTGCATTTCTTTTACCTTAACACACAGTGATCACAGTGAACACAAGAGACAAAAGTAGAGGAGAATGAAAACTATGTTCTGATACATTCTCAAGGGGAAAAGGAAAAACATTTGATGAAAACAACAAACTTTCAAAATAATTTTGAGAACTGTCATGGTATTTTTAAGTACTTATGTAGTCTGTCTGTAAAAATGTAGCAACAGTGCATACTTAGGCCGGCCACACACTAGACGATGTTTTAATCTGAAACGATTTTAAAACCGTGGGAGACCACAGACTTCAGGACAATTTCCAATGATTTTTCATCTTTCATCCTCTGAACGCACACACTATACGACTCAGCCAGACTGTCAGATCACTGGAGACCACGCACCTGCTGACCTGCCTACAACCTTGCGTGATCACGTGACTTCAGAAAAAGAAAACAAAACAGGGATGTCTGTTGATACCGTCTTGCTGTCTCTCCACAACAGGCTGTCCTGGCATGCGTTACAGGTAAAGCAAAAATCATAATACAAGGGAAAAACTTGGGATGAAATCATGGCTGAAATTAAGTTGAAGTTGTGTACATGGTTGTGAGTGGTGAAAGTACGTATGATCTAGCTGTGACGCTACCCAGTCTGCTCGCTCTCATTGGTTGTTGTGGGTACTCCGTCAGCAGCACTACGACCTAGAATCCTAAATATCAAACGTGTTTGATATTTACGATTCGGGATTTTGGAGGCTATGACGCGATGTGGAGCAGTAAAACAATTGTGTTGACATCACACACATGCAGACTACTCAGACAAATCGTCGTTTGCGACAAGGATACGCCCCCACGATTGTGGGGGGAGGCAAATCTTGCCCCAAATCGGGCTTAAAATCCTGTAATGTGTGGCCAGCCTTAGTCAGGATTATATTTTGTAAAACACTTGTAATATTAAACCATGCATGTGCATAAAAATGCTTTACTGTACTGTAATTGAGTTTAAGAATTGTACTTTGTACAGTCGTGCTACTTAAAACGAACTGTGACATCTCCTTGTTTGAAATTATATAATAATACCGTTAAATACTTAATAATCGCCGGGTCCCAATTAACTGCCGGGTGTCGCATTACATTTTGACAAATAAACACCTGTTCCAAATAAATGTTGGGTGTAATTTATTTACAGCTCCTATATGTGACTGAGATTAGATGAGAACCGTATAATTTCAACTCCCAACTCCCCCTCCCTTCCTGTTCTTCTCCCTGTTTGGGCTCCGTAGCTCCGCCCCTCTCTTTATGTGCCTCCTCGGGGATGAGAATGTCCGCTGAATTGAATACTGACGGTGGCAAAGCGTTCGTGGAGTGATTTTGCTCTGCTTTTCCACTGAAATCAATGGCCGAATCACAGGCAAGAAAACATTTCATCTCATCATGAATAAATTCTACACAGGACCGAACACCGCCGTAACTCCGCCATTGAATCAACTTCTCACTGAGCTGAGATACGGGAGCTACAGCGGCCAATAGGAATGCTCCCTCTGACCTGAGCCTGATTGGCTGCGAGTACTAGCCTCCTCATTGGCTGGGGCACCGTCCCTTGCTGGTTTTCTCAAGTAAGATAGCAGCGCCATGCCCCCAGTGCAGCCAAAAAATAAAAAGTACGACATTAACTTTAAACTGTCTGTCTTTAAACTGTGTTTGTTTAGTTCCTTACCAGTATTTAAAGTGTTTAGAGAGTGCTGAGTTGACAGAAGAAGACAAAAGTATAACCATGGTACTGTTATCTTGTCTTAAAAATGTAACCGTGATATTCCTACTGGTGTAAGTAAATAGTTTGATTAAATTTACCATATTTTTCCAATTTTTGCTTAGCAAGATTTTTCTGAGAAAGGAATTAAAAGCCTGTTCCAAATAGCTGCCTGGTCCCAAATAAACACCTGGTGTGCTCAGGGATTGAGACAAATAAATGGCCCGGCTATTATTTTGTATTTTACGGTAGAGTACCATGAAGAACTATTAGCCTTGTTTGGGCCTACAACTAAGGCTGAACCTAAGGCGTGTAAAAATGACAAAATTAATCTGTGGACACCATCGGGTGTGAAAAAACACCTTTCAGGTGGCGTCCGGAGTGGAGTGGTGGGAAAGCATGGTCTTGGGTGTCTAGGCAGGTTGTTAGGTTGCCATGAACCCCTGGTTGTCTGTGGATGTCCCAAGAGCCTGAAAACCACCATTGGAAGTATCGCCTGGGTTGAAAAGGCCTGGACAAACGAAATGCCATTGAGCTTGACCTTGGCTGCCGAGCATCACGTGTGTTGACTCTGGCTGCCCTTCCTCCTTCTTGAGCCCTGGGATCTGACACACCAGGCCCTCTGATGGATCCTTAGTGCCCTACATGCCTTCCCCAACCCACTCTGCTTTAACATCCAGAGCACATTTTTGAAGTTTAGTTTTTTGGGGTCTTTCTTTGCCATTATTAGACATGATATTAGATTATTAGGGAGAGGAAATATGGGGATGGAGAGTGGGACATGCACCAAACTTGTGTGGAGACCGGGAATCAATCCCGCGACCAAGTACATTGAGGACTATACCCTCAGTATACGGACACCTGCACTACCAACTGAGCCAAACTGGCACCAAACATCCAGAGGGTTTTAACACAGAGCAGAAGAGCTGGAGAGCGGGAGATGATGCTGGGAGGTGTTTGCTCTGCCATCCTGTATGTAATTTTTATTTTTTGTGTTTTCTGTGCTTGCATCCTCTTCATTTGTCATCTACTAGTCTTTGTAAACAGTTATTAGCATTACGGTCACTTGGATTAGTGTATGGATGCTGTGGGAAGGCTGTGAGTGTTTGCCTTTTTTCTTCATTCAGATTTATTCAACCTGTGACTGCCTGCACCAAACCAAATCGTGACATCCCAAGCTGCAGCTGAATAACCCCACCCAAGATAGCTTTTGTTTTGTCTGTATTAAAATATAGAATATAAAATAACAGTGAAATGTCTATTTTAGGTAGCCGTGAAGAATTTTAGCTCCATTAAAACGATATCCTCCTAAAGATGCTTGTAAATGCTGACTTCCTGCTGCTGCACACAGATTTATTTCCATTTTTTTGGCAGCAGTTCCTCACACTTAACTGCCGGGGACATTTTGTGTGGCAGCTGGATCAATATATATTTGGTGACCTAACCCTTCTGACGATCTGAGCAGAAATCTAACAGCTATGAAGTATTTCATCCAGACTGAGCTGTAACCTTTGACCCTGAGGGCCACTGAGGCCTCCTCTCTCCTCAGCAGTAAAACACTCAATGGAAGTTTCTGCACACTTGTAACACTGTTTAGCCCCTAACTTTTTTTTCATCTCTCTCTTTCTTTTGGTCTCTGCTTTCTGTGCCATCAGGAACACTTAGCACACATCTCTTGTACCACATAAAAGGCAAAAATGTGCGAACATTTTCTGTTTCTAAAGAAATGCAGCGACATCAGATCACATTTTATCCCTTGTATCAATGCATATAACTGGATAAATTCACAGTATGAAGAGAGGAGTGGAGAAGAACCTGCTCATAAGCTGAAAAGATAATACAAACATATTTATTACATGCATGAGGATCCCACCAGTCATCACCTGGGAGTGCAGCTTGCTCAACACAGCCAGTTTGGAGCCAGTATGGAGCATTTTAGCCTATATATTCAGCATTTTGCTCCATTAGAATTCTTCAGTTTTACAGCTCACAGTAAAAATTCATTAAAACTGTAAATTATTTAATTCTAGACATGAATACAGAGTTGTACACTAAATATCTAAATATCTTTTCTTCCTCCAGCATCTCTCTGTCCTGTCATCAGAATTGAGACAATACTGTGAGGAGGACAGGACAAAGAATCAACAGTGAAACCAGAACAAATAATATTTCTCTCCCACATCATCTATCTGACAGAAGGCGGCAAAAGGAAAAAGGAGAGAAAACAGGAAAAATCTTCTCCAGCACGCCAATCTTTCATTCACTCTGCGCTCATCCATCCTGGGTTCACCTCTTAATTTGGTCCTGCCACAGACGGGGCAACGGAGACCTTCAGCCATCGAGGACAAATGATCTGACCAGAGAGGGGCAACAACTCAACGGCCAGTGGTGTAACGAAACACTCAGCCGCCTGGATTTACTTTGTTTCACAGGATTGGGTTAAAACATTTGAAAAGGAAAATATCCAAAAATATCTTGGCCAAGCATCTAAGACTAATCTGAAGAATGATATGACCATTCAATTTTAATAACATTGTTGTCACATCATTGTCAGACAGCAGCTTTAGTTTACTTATCAAAACTCTTCATAATTTGGAAGCAGAAAGAAAAGAGTATAGTTGCAGACAAAAGCAGCCTCTCATGTCTAGACAGTGACTGTTGATGTCTCTGGGTAAAAATGATGCCCAAAGCTGCAGACTATATTAGTCATAGCCAAGCAGCATCTGCTGTTGAAGGAGGAAATCAGTGCACAAGTGCAGAAAACTGTCGTAAATCTGTATGTCATCTGCGTAGAGCGTTATACATATCCTTTACATGCTGGAGTGTGACTGTGCGTACATATGATTGTCACACCCTGTCACTGCAGAGCTTGGGGTAGTACCGTTTGGTTGTTTTAACACCTGAATCATTTGGAGAAGTTCTTCTGTAACAAGGGGCTGTTCCCTCTTCGGTCCAGTTCATTTCGACATATGTGAACATGACAAACTCTGTTTTAGAACAAAACAAGTGAGATAAGATTGGTTGTTAAATGTGGCTTCAGCTCACTTCCAATCAAACCCTGGAGCAGTTCAGCATGGTCAAGGAACAAAGACAGAGTGAGACGACAAGACATTGGAAGAGTTGAAAAGGAAGATTTTCTTGATTTTTTTTTTACCTTTCTCCCTCAGCATGGCTTGCTAGCTTGTTTAACAAAGTGGGGCTAGTCGTGCATTAATACTATTCATATTCATGTTTAAAATGTTGAGCTCTGGCCTGCATTAACATTGAGGCGTGTAGTGCCACATTATGTAATAATGTAATACATTTTCAATTCATTATGTAATAACGTCGTATTTTGTAACACTCTAAGTGGTTAGGGTTAGGGCAAGGTAGTAGGGTATACCCTAGAGCCCACCTTAAGTCCTAGGGTTAAGGTTCGATGTTTAGTCTAGAGCTCTGAAGGGGGGTTAGGTTTAGGCATAAGTCACTAAGCTGTTAGAGTAAGGGCAAGGTAGATGAGTAAGGCATACCTTGGAGCTCACACTAAGTCCTATGGTAAGGGTTATTATAGTAACCCATAATACGGCGTTATAACATAATGCGGCGTTATGACATAATATGGCGTTATTACATAATGTGGTGCTACAAGGCAAACCATGTGAGTCTCGGCCATCATGGCCTCGTTGGTCCAAAACACCATAATTCTGTTTCTTCACATTCAAAATAAAAGAGCAAGATGTTAAATCTTGTAAGAGGAAACAGAAAATACAAATTATAAATTAAATGTAGACAATAAGCATGCAGTGTTGTGATGTGATATCAGACAACTGCATGCTGTCAGGTCATGCTATAACATTTTAGCTATGCTAGTCTTAAAATTATCCTTTATTGAAATTCTAGTACTGAAAAATAACTCTTAAGGACACACAGTACTCAGTAAAAGTAGTTATCTAAACTGATCCACAATGACCATTTTTATCAGTGTCTACGTGCTTCCAGTCAGCCTGTTTTATTTTAAGATGTCTTTGAAGGGACAAATGTCCTGGTTCCAGGGAAAAATCATCCTCACTAGTTTTATACAGTAGACAGAGAGCTATTTGTCCTTGTATAACTATGTAACGCAACATCTAACATGGACTTGTTTGGCTGCTTATCTTCAGTAGTAAGACAGACATCGATGTTGCTCATGCCCTTAGACTGTGTTCATGTGTCATGTTGAATATAAAAGTCATTCGATTTATGATGAAAAATAAAAGAATGATTTAATTGTGGTAAACCCCACATGTTTCAGTTGATGACACAGACTGACCAGAAAAACACGGCTGGTAGAAAACAGAGACTCTAGTAAAAGTCTCGGCTCATTTACAGTAACTTCTGTGTATTGTAGTGAAGCGCTGGGTGGCCACATGGTGACACTTGTGACTCTATTGATGTCAAACTAATTTTACAGTGAAACCAGACGCCCCGTGTCATCCTCATATGAGAGCTGAGTAACAGGCCTAGAATACACTGGGGAGGTGATAGCACTCACTAATACATGCTCTAAATAAAGGAAAATCAAAACATGCACTTGTTATCTATTTAAGGAGGAGAGCCCAGTTCTTTTTTGTGGATTCACAGCAAAATTGTACCAACACAGAAATACACATATACTGACTGATATTTCTCCTGAGGTTACATTGACATAGAACAGGACATACAGCAGACGGACACAAGGACTGGGTGAACTTTGTGACACTGAGGATCGACGGACAGATGCCAACTGAATGGACCATGTCAGAATGGCCAGCATGAGGGCAAACGAGTCCCCAGTGGACCTCTTCTTTAAGTGGAAATGAGTGTGGACATAAGGTGGGAGATATGTGCCATTAGTGCTCCATAATGTGAATCTATCATGGAAATATTCATCCCACATTTGTCAAAAATAGGACATTATAGTTGGTAGGCATTATTCTTTTTACTGCCAAGAAGACCGTACTTTGTACATCTAGTTTGCTGGACAGATATGTAGGAGAAAAACAAATGTCCATCCTGTCATCTATCCATCCATCCATTGCAGGGGGAAGGTCGGCAAAGCAGTGGTTGGGAGTTTGGCGGAGGCCAGGAGGGCAAGGGCCTAAACCTAACCTAAGGAGGGTGGTGGTGATGGTCTGTGAGCATGGTGACCAAGGGAAAGGGGGAATAAGGGTTCGATTCCAGAGAGGGAGCCTGAGAAACAGCTACCACATCCAAGGAAGGCAGCAGGCATTCAAATACCCCCTACCAACTCAGGGAGTTAGCGATGAAAAACATCAATACAGGACTCTTTTGAGGCCCTGTAAGTGGAATGTATACACCTTAAACAAGGATTAATTGGAGGGCAAGTCTGTTGCCAGCAGTCGCGGTAATTCCAGCTACTAGCATATCTGAAAGTTGCTGCAGTTAAGAAGCTCATAGTTGGATCTTGGGATTGAACTGACCATCCGCCGCGAGCCGAGCTACCATGTGTCCCAGCCCCTCCCCACTTGGCACCTCGCCACCTCTTAGCAGAGTGTTCCATGGGGTCAGGAGCGTTTGCCTTAAAAAAATAAAGTGTTCAAAGCAGCCCAGTCGCCTGAATACAAAATGGGGTCATGATTAAAAGGGATGGCCGGGGGCATTTGTATTGTGCCGCACAAGAAAGCGTAAGAATTGATGAAAGCAAAAACGTTTAGCAAGAATGTTTTCATAAATCAAGAAACAAAGTCGGGGGTTTGAAGATCAGATATTGTTTAATTCTGATTATAAACAATGCCAACTAGTGAACCGTCAGCTTTATTTATGTAAAACTTTCAGGAAACAAAAGTCTATGGGTTTCCATGGGGAATACAGTTGCAAAGCTGAAACTTAAAGGAATTGATGGAAGGGCAGCACCAGGAGTGGAGTGTACGGCTTAATTTGACTCAACATGGGAAAGCTCTTTGGCACCACCACTCACTCTGATGATGGTGGTGCATGGCCGTTCTTAGTGGAGGGATTCATCTGGTTAATCGTGATTACGAACGAGACTCCGACATGCTAACTAGTTACACAATCTTGTACAGTTGAGGTCCAACTTCTTAAGAGGACGTTTAGCCATGCATTATTGAGCATCAACAGGTCTGTGACTGCAATGCCACGACCGCCATAGTAGAGGCAGTCTAAGCAAGTTGAATCAAACATCCCTCTTTCCAGTGACATTTTCTAGCTCTTCCTGGAGGATTAAAAATAGATACTGGATTTTCTGCCTGAACCTGAGACCAGTCCAAAATGGCCTCTGACTCAGAACTGGGTTGGATCAGGATCCCTGCCCCTCCTCTCAGGCCCAGGAGTTCAGGCTTGAGGAGAGTCAAAGATATCTGTGATCCAGGTCATTTGGCTTAGCTCAGCATGAAGAGACTTGCATCATTAGATCTAATGATGAATTAAGTAGCTCAGCAACTGTGCTGTGTCATACACCATCAGGTATGGTTCCTTAGTATGTGTTCACATTATAGACCTGACTTTTTGAACTGGCTCATTCACGAATGACACATTATTACAGCCAAGGCTTCCAGACTGCATGCAAAAGAACAATGTCTGACCCATCACTCATGAGCCTGATACACACAGTTCAGATATACAACTAGAATGGCCGTCTGAGGCGGCAGACCCACGCCTAAGCAGTGCCACCAAGGAACTCACGTTCCCATTGATTACTATGGTGTTCAAAATTTCAAAGCCCGAGAAAAAATGAATGGGTGCGCGGATCATCACCAAAATCTAATCCATTCTTCCCTGTCACTATCCCAATATTCCCTTAAGTTTGGTGAAGATCCGAATATCCGTTCTCAGGTCATCCTGTACACACACATACAAACAAACAAACAAACAAACAAACAAACAAAGATACGGAACCCTTTTACATAACCCCCTGCTGATTTCATCGGCATGGGTAATAAATCACATGTTAAAAATTCTTGCTTCAAAAACATATTTTGGGATGGCATTTCATTATTTTCCCCCTGCAGCCATTTTCCTCTGACATCAAGCTCATGATGGAATTCTCTAGTCTTAGAATGTCATACTGTGGTCCTGTTATTCATGCTGTATCAACCTTGGGCATCTGATAAATCCTTATCAGTTACCCACCTTGAGATTGATTTTCCCCTCAAAAGGCCACATAGGAAAAAAATAAATCTGAAGGCACACGAGACAATTTAAGTTTTAGATTAAACAACACATTGTATTATCTATAAGTGCAAACACTCAGTGCATACGCTTAGAGTTCAGTGGAATCCATGCACACATACTGTACATGTCTACAAAAAGTATTCACCCCCTTGGATGTTTTGCCCTTTGAGTGATTTTACAAATCAATCATGGTCATTATAATCTGGCTATTAAAAAAAAAAAAACCTCTTTAATGTCAAATTCAAAACAGATGTTTGCAAAGTACTCTCAATTACATAAAAATATGTAATATAAAATAAGTGACTGCATAAATATTCACCCACTTCAAGTCAGTGTTTAGTAGATGCCTTTTGGCTGCAATCACAGCACTGATGTGTGGATAGGTCTAAATCAGGCTTGCACATCTGGATACTGCAGTCTTACCCCATTCCTCTTTGCAAAACTACTCAAGCTCTGTCAGGTCGCACGGGGATCAGGAGAGAACGATCCTTTTCAAGTTCAATAGTTCTCTTGTAGACTGAGTAAGATAGTTCTTCAGGATTTTCCTAAATGTCTACCTGTACAAGCCTTCCAGAGCCCACTGCCAAGAAGTATACCCACAGCATGATGCTACCGCCACCGTGCTTCACAGTGGGGATGGTGTGTTTGTGGTGATGGGAAGTGTTTGGTGTCTGTCAAACATAGCGTCTTATCTGCTGGCCAAAAAGCCCCCTTTTGGTCTCGTCACACTAAAGAACTCTCTTCCACTTGACCATGAAGTCTCCCACATGCCTTTCAATGAACTCTAGTCAAGATTGTCGTTTTATGAGTTTTCTCTATCAGTGGCTTTCTCTTTGCCACCCCCACCCCACTTTGATTAAAAAAAAAAAAACCTGGACAACAGATGATTTATGCACAGTTTCTCCCATCTCATGTGCTGAAGCTTATAACTCTTCAGAGGAGTCATAGGTGTCTTGGTGGCCCCTCTCATTAGTCTTCTTCTTGCACAGTTTGTGAGGATGTCCTGATCTAGGCAGATTTAAACATGTGCCATATTCCTTCCATCTTGATGATGGATTTAACTGAACTCTGGGGGATGTTCAGTGCCTTGAAATCTTGTTGTGCTTCCCCCGACTTACACTTTTCAATGACCTTTCCACAGAGTTTCTTGGAGTGTTCTTTTGTCTTCATGGTGTAATGGTAGCCATGAATACTGATTAACCAGTGACTGGACCTTACAGACACAGCTGTCTTTATACTATCATTATTTGAGGCAGATTCACTAAACTCAGGTGATCCCCATTTCACTAATTGTGCGACTACTAGCACCAGTTGGCTGGACCTCTGTTGAATTAGGTCAGTCACTTTAAGAAGGGTGAATATTTATACAGTCCCTTATTTTACCTTAACAACCTATTGTTGTTTAATTGGCATTACTTTGTAAACACCAAATTATTTTGACCAGGGTTGATCTTTAAAATCAAACAAAAGTCAAACAAAGAGCTGTGTGGAACAAAATGAGCCAACTCTTTTTACTGAGATGAGCAAAAAGATCCAAATGACAAAGAAAAGTTGAACTTTCCATCACTAGAAAACACCAAATGATAATTCTCCTCCCTTTCAGCATCAATTCAGACTTTTTAAATTTGTTTTGTATAAAACTAAACCAACAGTAAAGAGGACTACATCTGTTCTCTGTAACTTTTGTATTTTATCTGCCTTTAATGGCTGTTATTTAATTTGTCCAAGTTTAGCCTCAGTCAGTGTAATGACATTTACTTTACTGCTTTAGCAGTGATAAACGAGTTTGGTCTTAAATTCAGTGCATTATTGTAAAAGGCCAGTGATATGCAAACACAACTCTATGCCTATCATGTGAGAGGTTGATGGTCAGCCCCGGCCGCTTACCTCTCTGATGTTAAAATGACTGCAGCAAAGATAATTAGATTGTATTAAGGATTGTGTTTGCACAGTGGCAGCATAAAGACGAATTTTCGTCAGATGACTTTGGTTTCAGACAAATACGATTTAAGGTAACTGGAAATGTCTTTGAAATAAATCTAATGTTTACAGAGCCATTAATGGGCTAAATCGAAAGGAATCTGGGGACAATAACTGAGGGTCATGGAAGTTTGTGCACACAGAGTCTGCTGTAAACGATGCTGGGGCGGTTTATGAAGCAGCCTGTGTCTTTGCAATGTAGGTCAACTCTGAAAGAAAGAAATGAGGCGCATTTTCATTTATAAAGGGTGACTTTCAACTCTCTCTGTAACTTTCTCTCACTTCCAGGAGTCACTGATGATCACAGCGCTATTTTTTTTCCCAAAAGCAATGATCTTAATCTGCAGAGTAACATAAAAACAACAGACGGACGAGGCAAAAACAAAGCAGGAAATCAAGTCAAGTCAACACACAGAAAAACAGAATGAAGGAAAGTAGGATATTTAAAAAAGATGCAACTTTACATGACTACAGAGAACACTATTAACCCGAATCTCTTCTTATTGCAGCCTGATGCTACAGTTGAAAAAAAAAAAATCAATTTTATTTTCTCACTAGTCTACACTCAGCACCCCATCATGACAAAGTTGATAGAGAATTTTAGACATTTTTGCAAATTTATTAAAATTAAAACTGAAATATCACATTAACATTAGTATTTAGAACTTCTGCAGAAACACTGCATATTTTGGACTGGTCCTCCCATTCCTCTGTATTTTTGCTCAGAAGTTTCTCCACCCTGACTGGAGTCCATCTGTGGTAAATTGAAGTGTTTGGCCATGATTTGGAGAGGCACACACCTCTCTATAGAAGGTCTTACAGCTGACAATGCATATCAGAACAAAAACCAAGCCATGAGGTCAAAGGAGAGCTCAGAGACAGGATTCTTGCAAGACACAGATCTGGGGGAGGCTACAAAAACTTTCAACTGCACTGAAGGTTTCCAAGAGCACAGTGGCCTCCATCATTCTCAACTGGAAGAGGTTTTTCCCAATCAGGACTCTTCCAGGAGCTGGTCTCTTGGCCAAACTGAGCAATCAGGGGAGAAGAGCCTTAGTAAGAGAGGTGACCAAGAACCTGATGGTCGCTCTGACTGAGCTCCACAGATCCTGCGTGGAGATGGGACAAAGTTCCAGAAGGACAAACGTCACTACAGCCCGCCTGGCCTGTGCTTATGGTAGAGTGGCAAGACCGAAGCCTCTTCTCAGTGCAAAATGCATGAAAGCCCACTTTGCTTTCATATGAATTTTTTTTTGAAAACTCCAAGTGGGCTTTCATGTGTTTCGCACTGAACTGAGTCTTAAGGCTGAGGCTGTAGTGATGTTTGTCCCATCTCCATACAGGATCTCTGGAGCTCAGTTAGAGTGACCATCAGGTCCTTGGTCACCTCTCTTACTAAGGCCCTTCTCCCCTGATTGCTCAGTTTGGCCAGGAGACCAGCTCCTGGAAGAGTCCTGATTGGGAAAATCCTCTTCCAGCTGAGAATGATGGAGGCCACTGTGCTCTTGGGAACTTTCAGTGCAGTTGAAAGTTTTTGTGGCCTCCCCCAGATCTGTGCCTTGCAAGAATCCTGTCTCTGAGCTCTCCTTTGACCTCATGGCTTGGTTTTTGCTCAGATATGCATTGTCAGCTGTAAGGCCTTCTATAGAGAGGTGTGTGCCTTTCCAAATAATGTTCAAGCAATTCAGTTTGCCACAGATGGACTCCAGTACGGTGTAGAGACATTTCAACAAAGATCAAGAGAAATGGGAGGAATCTGAGCTGCATTTACAGTGTTTTTGCAAGGGGTCTAAAAAAGTAAAGGGGTCTGAATGCTCTCTGAATGCACTTTATATGCTACTTTTTATCACTACTTCATAAGAAAGATAGCAAGGCTTTTTATTTGTGCATAAAAGATAATAGAACCTGAGGACAGTAACAAAAGGCGACACAACATGAACTATCACCATGGTTATAAAATGTTACTGTGCAACTGCAGAGACAAAGCAACAGATATGAAATGAGACACAGAACTCAGATAAAAAGAAACTAGCAATAAGCTCATGCACAGTTCATATACAGAGCCAATAAGTTTTCCACAGGACTGCTGCTCTGCTTGAATCAGATTTCTTTTTTGCTCTTTATTAGTCATTGTTAATTGTTTGCTGTGGATAGAGAGCTCTCTTAGCTTCCCTCACTTTCTATTCAGTTGACATTCCTGATGGGGAAAATCCAGAATTCCTAATGAAGCGCAAAACATTACATACGCATGGAGAAATTTTGGATGGCTTGCAGCAACAGTCCCACAATGTTGCCCCCGCTGCAGGAATCCGTACCAAAAACTCCAGAGCACCAAAAGAGCACGAAACAGAAATGACACAAGCTGCAAAACTTGAAATGTATGTAACTTCCTCAATATTATCCTTGACTGGCTTGCTTTGTCTCAAATGTGTGCCCAAACCATGTACACAGATGAATGACCCAGTAAAGGAATTCCTGCTGCAGCTCAATGAAACGGCTTATGCAGGGCAAATTTAATATGTGGTTTTGTCGAGACAATACTCGGGTTTGAGCAGATCTCCTAAGCCCTGGGGCCTGGTGATAAAGAAGAGCAACACAGAGCAGAATAGGGGCTTTTGTGCATCTCCAGAAGTTTGAAGGGCCTTTGCAGTAAGACCTGACGCAGGCAGAAGAGTCTCAACAGTGGAAATCATAAGGGTGAATACTGCATAAAAAACATAAATACCTGAAAACCAAGCAAAATGAGAAGTCCACATTGAAGATCAACTCTGCATCATTTATCCTGCTGCTTAGTACCAAACTAAAGATGAAAAATAGTGGAAAATCTGACTGCTGCATTACATGAGATAGATGGATGTGGTGAGTCAACTCTTCACTGTAGGATTCAGTTTGTTCTTATTAGAGACTTTACATTTCTACTTATGCATGTCATTGTAACATTTCATGCCTGTGAAATCACAATTTGCATGCATGTTTCAACCTTGTCCGTATCTATCAAAGTAAAGTATGAAAAGCATCAGCAGCTGCACATTTCTTTGTGTCTCTTGCATGCAATTTGATGCTGCTGCAAAATCATAGACTGAAACCATGGTTTTAAAGATTTAAGTTTTGCAATTTGATCGTGAAGATCTATTTTTTCCAACCATAATTAGACAAGATTGTGACTACTAATTCCTACTCAACTTGAGTATTTGAATAAAGATTTGACACAGAAGTATAAACCAGGCTTAAGATACGACGCTGCTGATTTGGCCTGGCTTAAACCAAAAGCAGTATGCACTTCTTTATACAGATACTGTGTGTATTAACTTCATTACTATCATTGGTACTTTGGTCTAGCAGAATGTCAGGCCATTTCAGCTTCGGATGCAGCAGGGTTTGTGCCTTTGGAGAGTTGTATGAAGCTGCAGTGATGCCCTTAGTCCTTTCAGGCGTCACTGATCATCGTCGTAGTGCAAAGGCAACTCTCTACATATGTTTAAGCATTCCAGTTAGCAATGTTACAACCAGCACAAGTTTATCATCTTTCATAACGTTGCACACCAGTGACATCACAATGTGACACCCAATTCTCTGTTTTCTAAACGCTGTAAGCGGAGTTTCTGAAATCTTTACCCTGGAAGGAGTTTTCTAAGAGATGCCTTTTCAGTGAACTAAATGTTTGCATGTGGATGGAAGGTAAAATGCACAGAAATGAACAGCCATTTTCTAAAATATCTGCCTACGTATGGACAAGGCTTTTTACAGGGGGTTTTGGGTCTTTTTTTTAAGGCACCATGTTAGACTATGCAACAAAAGCTCTTGGCCGACAGCTTAGTCGCACTACAAGTGTGATCCCAACAGTCATTGTATCACTACTGTCTGCAACTGTGTCCAGGTTGTGAGGAGGCAGGCCAAAGAGTGTCAGTTGTAGTTGCACCAGAAGTGCTCTGTATGATGCTAGCACTCTTTTGCTCAGATGAGGAAAACATGTCAAGAAAATTTGCCTAATTAGCCTGGCTAATACATACTGCTTCACTGTACATAAATCTGTGGAGGGAGAAAAGTAGGATAATTGATTAATTTCACTCTGGTAAATGATGATGCAAAGATAGGTTGATAATGCTCTCCTATAAGTAGGTGCCTGGATACAGACTGATGACGTCATGTTAGAGTCAAACCAGATGACATCCATCCATCCATTTTCTATAACGCTTATCCTGTTGGGGGTCGCGAGGGGGCTGGAGCCTATCCCAGCTGTCATTGGGCGAGAGGCAGGGTACACCCTGGACTGGTCGCCAGTCAACCGCAGGGCTGACATATAGAGACAGACAACCAGGCATGCTCACACTCACACCTACAGCCAATTCAGAGTCACCAATTAACCTAATGAGCATGTTTTTGGTGGTGGGAGGAAGCTGGAGTATCCGGAGAGAACCCACGCATGCACGGGGAGAACATGCAAACCAGAAAGGCCCTGATCGGGAAGTGAATCAGAGACCTTCTTGCTGTGAGGCAACAACGCTAATCCCTTTGCCACCATGCGCCCCCCAAACCAGATGACAATGCAAGAAAATTTTTGACAAGCTAGTCTTGTTGAATCGCGGTCATGGAGCATCTTTGATGTGTTGTTGATTATGTCACACTACACAAGCTTCTGATGTCCCTGAGGCTCATATTCAGCCCGACTTTTGATGAGGTGAAACGATTTAGTCGGGGACAAAATCTGGCTGAAGATGTGTAGTCTGAGGGGCCATCCACACAGGGACGAGTATCCACAGTTTTTTATTGTATCGCCATATCATCCACACAGAACAGGTTTATGAGCCCAAAAATGCAACTTTTTGAAAGCAGGTGTCAGAGCGACCAAGTACTTACATTTGAGTACTCAGCGATACAGAGTGCAAATATGAGTACTTTATAACACCAAAACTGCTCTTAAAATTATTTTTTAAAGTTTCTTTTATTTTTATAGATGTTCCTCATCCTTACTCTCAACAGTTTATCAGTGCATTGTTTGTAGTCTGCTCTACTTTTGTCAACCTCATTTATGTTAAAAAATCACCAAACTGCAGACATGGCTCCAACTTTAAACACCAAGTACAGTATCTGCTATGTTTATGAGTTTGGCACCAATACCCCATACTGGTTTCAGTCTCTGTGCATCTCTAATGTATATGCCACTACCGTCTATACAACCAAGCACATCTTTTCTAAATATTTCCCCCTTATAGCCCCCATAATCCACATGCACTAACCCTGCCAACAGCAACAATAATTTTAGATTACAGGAGTTTGTTTGTGCAGCAGAAGCCGGTGATCTCTTACAGCAAAATCTTCTCCTCTACTACCACCGTGAGCAACAAATGCTCATGAACAGCATACACATGACGTGCAACCAGAAGGGCAGCCAGGAGAAAAGTCTGGGCATGAGAAAAGTTTTGGGCTTGCTCCACAGTCTTCCTCTTTGTTTTTGGTATTTGTCTATGGCGGTGTAACAGTGCCACTGACATGCCTGGCATATATACAGCAGTGGTTTCATGCTTACACAGATATTTATTGTTTTCATCTCTGTGTGAACAAGGCCTGAGCCAGCTTTAGGTGTTAATCAGTCGGTGCAGTACCAGGTGTGTGTGTTGCTGATCAATCCTGACTAGGGCCAGGTGTGGTAAGCTCATATGAACTCTTGGGTTAAAGCAGTGAGTGCTGACTCATTATCTCACCATCAGAGACAGTGAGAGCATCTCTGCTGTTTCTCTTGTTGTTTTGAGTGCAATTGTTTAAGCACATCTAAAACTTTTCCGTGTGGAGCTGTGGAGCTGGAGGTCTTTACCCGGTCTTTTTTGTTTTTTGTAGAACACCAGCTGGGTGACCTTTATCAAAAGAGTCTTCCCTCAGTTTCTCCTCAAGCGTTTTTGGGTTTTAGTCAGCTGCTTGGCAGCAGTGGTTTAGTAACTCTCGCAGTTAAGGAAACAGGAGCTTATTGGTTTGTTTTTGTACCTTTTTGTTTTGTTTTCCCTCTCTCACCCACTTTATTAGTTTGTGATTTTAAAGGTTATTCCTCTGGGATAACTCTAACCCAGGAAACCCTGCAATTGCATCCCATTTCCTGACAAGAAAACACTTTTGCAGTTGATTTTATCAGGTTTTTTGATATTGGATTAAAAAATTAAGCAAGAGGCATGAAATTCTTCCTTTCAAGGACATTAAAAAACTATCTTCTTCCCTAAATATGCACAAAAGTCAATTGAAAGGACAACCACATGATGAGACAACTATGAAATGTTTGAGTTTTAACCACATCTCTTTTTATGCCCAAATATCAGCCTTAGTTTTAGGTAGCAATTCAATTTTTTCTTATAAAAAATGATTATTGAAGGAAAAATTAAGAGCTTTAGCTGTTTGATAATTAAGAATTGCATAAACATTATGTACCCCTATTCTTTTCACCTCTAGAGATGAATTTTTTACCCATAATGCACAACCAGGCCCCTCAAAGTGAGCCCTGCTCAGTGTATCTGATTACATTTTCGCACATTACGCTCTTTTGTAAACATTTGATAACATTCAAAGAAGGTGTAAGGCCGCTCCAAACCACATTAGCTCCACTAACAAGAGTCATCTGACAGGAATACTTCTAATCTCTAGTGTAGACTGTTTTCATGCAGAATTCTAACATGATAATTGAATTTGCTGTTCTGAGCTGCTTTTCTCAGCTCCAGTCACATGGCCTCATTAGCCGTTTAGCTCCCTGCTTTGGTTCTTCTGTCAAGACATTAGGCCAGTCAGAAACCAGCCAAATAACCGTTAACCCCAGTGCTTTGATGACTGGTAACATGTTTAAATCCTGAAGACTGCTTGATTCTGCACAACCTCGAGATAAGCAAATACAGCCAGTCTTAAAGCAGATGTTTTTGTTCACAATTAAAAGTCAAAATAACAGAAAGATGTTGGCATGTATACACTGATTTCATAGCTTCGGTAGCCTTTTTGTTATAACTTTGAAGCTTTTCAGGTCAAGCTGTAGGAAATTATTACAAAGGTGATAACAGAAGTGCTCAATACTAGGAGGAAATGGCAACAAAAAAGGCAGAAAAAACATTTTTGCTTTATTAGCAAAGCTGGGTCTGTAATGAATGTCTTACACCATCAGCTGTGTTTAAAAAGGCAAAAAAAAACAACCTTTGAATAGAATTTCATATTTTATAATATTGATGTCTAAGGATTATTTAAACCCAAAGTATCCTGTTACTGATTGCAGAGTTGTAATACATTTAATGGCTCCTCAGTGATCATGAAGACAGGGGAGTTTCCAGCATCTAAGAAAACCGAAAAGTCACAAATCTAGATTTTAACTATCTGTTTAACTTGTTAGAGAAAGTAACAGCAAACCAACATGTGGTTTCAAGTGTCAAAATCTGCAGTTCCACAAGTGTCCACTTGAGCTTGTCTGCTGTAGCGAGTCAATCCCCATTAGGCCCCATACTGAGCCATACTGGGGAGGCTGTGGCTCAGTAGGTAGAATCAGTTGGCTCTCAACTGGACGGTCAAGAGAAGGTCCTCAGCTCTAGCTGTCACATATCAACATCATGTGATGACAGTTAAATGCACATAACATGACTTCAACCACCAGGGGGCTCTTGATCAAAATTATAACAAAATATGACTCATAGAGACCAGGGCTGCTCTGAAGCTCACCTCTGCTGTTCAGTGTTAACACTATGACTAAAAATGTTCGTCAACAGCATTTTTTCCCCCCTGAGAACGACTAGACTAAGGCTAGCCAAATAGACCTTTGATGACCAAAATTGACAAAAAGTAAGTTTAGTTTTCATCAAGATGACTAAAACTAGACTAAAATGTAATTTATTTTTTGTGGGACATTCAAAATCCACAAATTTTCTTCACTGTGGGTAAATCTGTAAAAATACATGTATCCATGTACATGCATTGTATACATGTTTTAGTTGCTTTTCTTCCTCTCAGCTGTAGAAAGCAGGAACCCCAGGTTTGACAGAGTGCATAGACCACACTACCATGATTTGGACTAAATCTAGACTAAAACTGCAAAGGGTAGAAATTAGTAAAATGTGACTGAAACTAAAAGGCATTTAATCTAAAGATTGAGACTAAAATTAAAAATTGCTGTCAAAATGTACACTTCTGCTGTTTACTGCTAGTTTCCAGTTAAGGACTTTGTTCATCAGACAGCCAAGTACTTTTCTCCATATAGCCTTTTTTCATAGCAGAGTGGATAGAAATGAAAAAAGGTGTGATAGAGGGGAATGCCATGCTGAAAGAAGCCACCAGTCAGTCTTGAACCTAGGCTGCCCACTTGGAGGACTCCAGCCTCTGTGGCGTCCGGTCTCTACTCGACTTAACCTGGCGATACCTAGTGGGGTCGCAACAGTAAGGCACAGGGTTGCATTTGGGGCATGAGCACAGGTAATCAAACTTGTAACAGTTCAGGTCAGGTACGGGAGCATATGCCAGTCTGGCACTTCACCACATCAACCTTGGTCCTGCTCTGGCCTCATAACGGCCATCTGTGTCAGGCCCATGCACCATCTCTCCAGTCATCCTCTCAGCTGACCCCTCCAAGACGCATGTGACGTCTGGTCCAACCCACCAGGCACAGCCAAAAGTCACAGTGGAAAAACCCTGATAGAAGTCCAGCTGATGTCTCTTCCATGGCGATTTTAAATAAGGCGTATCCATCACAGTGACTCAGTCATAGGAAAAGAAAGAAATTCTCTGAATTGAAAACCATTGGAAATATTCGAGGTGATGTAAGACCTCAAGTTAAAAACAAAGCTAACATAGCAGAAGCCATTTTTCCATTAATGTTGACATTTCAGAGTAAAAATTGGACATTTGGTCGCTTTAAACCCCAACAGCAAGCTGTCTGCTGTTTATCTAGGACTGTTTTGTCTTTGAACTTCATCCCATGTCCTCTTGTCCAGAATGTTCTTAGATTAGGACAACAAGCTGCATTTGTTTTTTTTTGTTTTGTTTTGTTTTGTTTAGTTTAGTTTTTGTTTTGTTTCATATTATCTGTTTATCTTTTATGGCCATCCAACCACCACAAATAGAACCCATTTATTTGGAAAACATGATGGTTGATTAGTTACTTGCTGATTTTCCAGCTAATTAATTTGCCCCTGGCACAACTTGCTTGCCAAACCACTTGCTTTTGATTTGTGCCATGCTTTCTTCAAATATGATCTTGTCTTGCTCTCAAGAAAAACCAACATGGTGACAGCAAAACACCAAACTCTGGGTTTAAAAAAGGTTATCGAGCTGTTTTGTTGTTTCTGGCATCTATTTTATATTTGGTCCGAGTCTTTTAATTGAAATGTTCATTAGGTCAAATCACACTTTATTCATTTTCACTCTCAGAGGTTTTGGTATGGATTTAACTGATGAAAAGCTAAACTTTTGTTCAAGTTTCAGTTGGTCCTTCCATTTCAGTAATTTCTTTAGTTGATACTTTTTCTCTATTCAAATGTCCTAAATTCAATAAACTGGAAAATTATAATAATGTAAAACACACATCAATGCAGTTTTAAACCCTAATATGAGTATATATATATATATATATATTGATCAAGATTCTGAACACATACGTGCAGTTTTTTCTTGAAAAGAATCAAGCATCAGTCCGTTAGCATCCCTTGGGCTGCCGGACAGCAGCATCACTAATTCATATTATAGCTGTTGAAGGTCAAAAACACACCACATCTTTGTATCTTCTCTTGATAATAAACCAAAACTCCACACGTATACCTTGAACTTGATGGAATCAATCTTTGCTCCCAGCAGAATGATCTTCAGTGTCATTCTGCTGCCAGATGTCATTACAATTCAGAAAAGCAGCAACATGGGCCTCAAGCTGTTTCCAGCTGCCCTGAAGAGCTCTAGTGACCTTTAACTCTGATTAGTTGTCATAACAGAGGGACTGTGGTGTGTTGGCAAAATTTGATCCTCTGTTGTCTGAAAATTATTAATACAAGCACTGTGCAGGATGAGTTTGGGGCAGTTATGGATTGTAGCTGGAGTACCATCTCCTATAGGTTTGTGAAGTCCTATTTTAAGGCCTTGAGTTTTGAGATGTGGGCAGATGCAAAAGGTATCTGATTAGGATGCCTCATGGTCCCCTCAATTTGAGGTTCAGTACAGTTTTGTCACAGTTTAGCACATTAAACTCTGATCGTACCTGTGTTTTCTTCTTTTCATAGTGGCTGTAGGTGGGAAGGTTTTATCTGCGTAACGAGTTTTACGTAAAAATGGGCAAAGAAAATATGTTGGCTCGCCTGTATGCTGTGTCGAAAGCTTTCAAAGCACTCCATTTCTCAAAAAATAACCCTCTGTGTCGGGCACTAATTTACGATTACAAAGAACAAAGAAGATCTTATACAGATGGAGAGTCTGCAGGCTGAAAGAAAAAGCACAGAAACTTAATTTGAAAGTTTTAAGCAAGAGAGAGTTGAGGGGTTGCAGTTTGGTGGCCTCAGGATTGGGTCTCTGCTTTTTGCAGATGATGTGGCTCTGCTGGCTTCATCAGGCCGCAACCTTCAGCTCTCACTGGAATGGTTCGCAACTTAGTGTGAAGCAGCTAGGATGAGAATCAGCACCTCCAAATCTGAGGCCATGGACCTCAGTAAGATAAGGGTGGAATGCCCTCTCTAGGTTGGGAATGAGATCCTGCCCCAAGTGGAGGAGTTCGACTATCTCGGGGTTTTGTTCACAAGTGAGGGAAGAATGGAGCGGGAGATCGACAGGTGGATCGGGGCGGCGTCAGCAGTGATGCAGTCTCTGCATCAGTCTGTCATGCCGAAGAAAGTGCTGAGTTGAAAGGCGAAGCTCTCAATTTACCGGTCGATCTACGTTCCTCCTCTCAACTATGGTCACGAGCTGTGGGTAGTGACCGAAGGGACGAGATCACAGATACAGGTGGCCGAAATGAGTTTCCTCTGCAGGGTGTCTGGGCTCTCCCTTAGAGATAGGGTGACAAGCTCGGCCATCCAGGAGGGACTCGGAGTAGAGCCGCTGCTCCTCCGCATCGAGAGGAGCCAGAGGAGGTGGCTCGGGCACCTAGTCTGGATGCCTCCTGGACAACTCTCTGGTGGGGTGTTCCTGGGCAGGACTCACCGGGAGGAGGCCCGGGAAAAAGACTCAGGACACACTGGGGAGACTATGTCTCTCGGCTGGCCTGGGAACACCTTGGGATCCCCTGGGAAGAGCTGGACAAAGTGGCCTGAGAGAGGGAAGTCTGGGCTTCCCTACCTAAGCTGCTGCCCCCCGCGACCTGACCTAGGATAAGCGGAAGAAGATGGATGGATGGGTGGAGGAAGAGAGATCTTGAATTACCAGGTGATGTAGGTGTGGAGAAAACAAATCCACCTAGCCTGTCCAACAGCAAAATAGGCAGCTCTGTTTCAGACTTGCAACATTCTGTCCAGGAAGATTTCACTGATGTTTAAAAGCCTGATACTCCAGTCTGGCTACTTGCTAGCTGTCTCTCTCTCTCTTTTTCTTCTTTACTTCAACCATCACTGTCTTTTTCCACTTTAAGCCTGAGTCAGTGAATCAAACATTACCAAGATGGGCTAACTGGCTTCTTTTTAGTATGTGGGCTGGTATATGAACCTGTGCTGTAAAGCATATGCATTTCTTACCAAAGAAAGGGATCCCACTGAAAAAGTTACTGAAAAAAACAGGTGCCTGGGGTGCTCTGTTGAAAAGTGATGGATACCATTCTTCCTTTTAAAAGTGACCATACTCTTAGATTGACTTTGAAACTTCTATTTTGAAGTGAAAAAGTTGCAGATTGTTGCTTTGAAACCAGAGGCTAAGTCAGCTTCTTATGCACAGTCTGTGTCTAAGACATTAGAAGTTTGTCTCCAAAAAGGTCGACATCTACAGAAGCAAAAGGGAGAAAAACAAGAAGCAGGCATAAAGGCTTAACACAGATGCTTTTTTCATATTTGCCCTTAAAAATTCAGCGGTATAAAAGGCCTACGATTACCATTTGAATTTGTGAAGGCACAACAGTGACACTGGTGTTACATTTTGACACTGATTCACATGCAAAGAGCGGATGGATTTTATTTTAACATCATGAACACACTGGGCATTGTGGTCACTGTGAAGAATATTCACAACAACCGCCTCCGTCACTTTTCATGCCAGCTCTGACTCACCCTGACTTTAGACATCCAAGCAACAAGACCCCCTCCACCTCCACCCCCACCTCCTCCTCATTTCCTCTGACAACAGTCTCTGCTTATGATCTCTGTGCTGGACAACCCCACAGTCCTAAGAGCCTGATTTGCAATGTGGACATGTTGGTGAAACCCCCTATTGTGCGGCGGCGTGTTGGACCAAACCGGGTGTCCTCTCAGTCGAATCAAAGGCTGTTCCCGCGGCGCTGTGGCAGAGCCCACTGCCTCTGGAGCCACTCATTATTACATGCGAGGGGGGACTTGTGATCTTTTTAATTATTCTGCACTTCATTTCTATCCCACCATTCAAAACGCAACATGAGAATTGATTGCCTCAAAGATCCATCTTTATAATCTCCCCCCAGGCCCATAAATTATCCAACATTTTGGGGGCACGGCTGGACGAGGCGTGCAGGCACAAGCAGATCCCTTTCAGAGCTGAGCCACATCCCTGCTGAACTGAATGGGGCTGCTCTTTTGCGCGCCGAAAATGGGAGGGAAAAAAAGTACACTTGTTATCTTGTGAACCCTCAAACATGTAAGATAGGAATCTCTTGAATGTCAGCGACAGAAATGGAATTAACAAGAGATCTTTTTATTGTCACAGAAGGTCATTAGGCTGCCAATCGGGGTAATTATGGAAATGATCTCCCCGGCTCTTTGGAATGTTTTCCTGCTTCCATAAGGACTTGAAAGTGTTCAATCAGCCTCTCTCGTGGGAAAGTTCAGCCATAACTGCAAGTGTACCAGCAAAATCAAATTAAGCAAAGAGATTTCATTAGTATTTATAGCCCCGAGGCATTTGTAAAAGTATGGAGCAGCGGAGTAATATGGGACTGTGGAGGGGTGAATTATTGCTTAATGACAAAGGCCATACCTAGAAGACATACACATGGATAATGAATAGGAGGCATTGATTGCATCTTTAAAGAGGATTCTGCAGGGTTTGTAAAATATTGATGCATGTGTGGCTGAGTCTGGACTCAGTGTGGGTGTGAGGGTGATAACTTTGTTTGGGTGTTAACTCTTTTTCATTTATTCGCTTTATAAACTGATCATGTGTAATCACACAATATAATTCAGCAAAACAGTCTTCATTTTAAACACAGGATATCACTGGGTTAGACTCTTTTCACCTAGACTTTAAGATAATGATTTTAAGAATCTGACTTTAACTGAGTACATTTACTCAAGTTTTTTACCTAAATGCATTTAGCTTCTTTATATGACCTTTATTTAACTACATTACATTTATCTTGCAGCCAAAATTAATAATTGCTCTAGTAATTTGTGAATAAATGTGAAAAAGTATAAAATATAATGCATTTATATGTATTGTTACCTAAAATTACACATTATTTGAAGTAAAAGGCGAGGCAGACTTAATGAATTAGAATAAAAAGCACTATAAGTTTATATTGTTACTCATTTTCATGCAAAAATAAATATTTCAGTACCCCATCCTCTCAAAAAAGAAACATTTTTCTGCTTATTTTGTATCTTAATTGGCACTGAATATTTAATTTCTCATTCTATGAGTATTTGGGAGTAAGAAACCAGCAATCTGAGGGTCACATTTGAAAAATGTGATGTGCAGTTAAAGTTTTTTGAATGGATTTATGAACAGAAAAATCAACTGATGGCACACAGCATGCATAGAAATGAACAGATGGAACCATAATGCAAGTATTACATATTTGAACATAATAATTCTTGTAAAATAAAAATTAGGTAAGAAAATAAAATCCTGCATTCATAGTGAGGCAGGTGAAAATCATATCTCAATTTTTCCAAGCTGAATTTCAATATATCAATATTGAAACATTTTTCTGTAATGAAATAACAAATGGTTACCACAATACCAGAAATACAAACTTTGATAGATTCTAGTAAAAATCAAATATATATTCCCCTTAACCTACAAAATTGGAACAATATGTACCATATAAGCCAGGACACCTTACCACACCACAGATTATCCAACACCAATGCCATAATAAAATAATGTCTGTTTTTGTTTTTATGTATTTATTCTTCGTTTGTTTCTTTGATTGATTGATTGATTGATTTTTGGTTGTCTGCTTGTTTTCTGTTGTGTTTTCTTGTTACTGTTCCGTGTATTTATGTTCACTTCATCACCAATAAAAGAAGAAAAAAATATATCAAAATATATTGGACACTGTTGGATAATGTGGCAACAGTAATAGTCCAAGGCAATCAATAATAGGCTAATTTTCATGTTTAATAATCAAAAAAATGCAGAAAAATTCCTATACACTGTCCAAAGTGTGCAAAACTGTGATAAAACATCAGTCTTTTGAGAATTTTCTTCTCTTAAACACGGTGCATTTCAAAATGATCAAATATCTGTCATTTTAATCATATCATTTAATCAAGTTATTAGATATACCCCAGTTTTCCAAATGTTGATTACACATTTGTGCAATATAGACAGTGTGCATAACATTATATTAACAAAAGATAAACTATATTGATATATAATCAGGGCTGTCAAGATTAATCACATTAATCACGCACTATTGGTGCAGTGATTTTTTTGTTCATCTCAGTTAATTGCATGCTTTGTTGTCTCTGCTAGCACACTTTGGTTTAGCCTCGTTAGCATCTCCCTGCAGCCACAGTGATGTAAAAGTCCTCCACTGCTCCTTGATGTCTCATTTCAGTTTAAACACTCACAGACAGCTCAGTGGACTAGTCAAAAGTCATCTGGACCTTGTGTTATCAAAGACGCCCCTTACTGCCTTTTCACTCCATAACAAGTTCTTTTTTCCATGGTTAAGTTCATGTTATCTATGAAAGTAGGTCTGTATCCAAACAGGATGTCAGTTACCCTTTGTTTAAAACAGTGGAAAAAATCCAAAATGACACAATAACAATTTCAGATGCAAAACATTGGAAATTTAAAATGGAATTAAAATGGTTTGAAAAATCACACATTATTTTAACTGCATGTAATTTCTCTTTACAATAATCCACCAATGCATTGTTTCAACGTGTATAAACCTGATATAATTGTCTTGAAATAAAAATCTTTTAAGTTTTTGAGGGGCTTGGACCTTGCTGTTGGGGCCAGAGGTCAAAATCAGTGACATTTTTGATCATCATAATCTATTTTGAGGCTATTTTATTGACTCTTGGCCCCCTTTTGACATTCAAAATAGGATTATGATCCCTAAAATTTCAGACATACGCCATAACTATAAGGCACATCTATAACAAGTACATGTTGAAGCTTTTTGGAGCATGATGCCCCTAGCTTTGCCTTTTGGTAAAACCACCCATGGACACAGTATATCTTAAAACTCGATATATTGCCAAGCCCTAGATCATGCGTGATCACAAAATAGTCATATCAGCTGTTTTTCAGGCTTTTATTTTCAACACTTTTAAGTCTATTTATCTGAATACATTTTCAATGCACATTTTTAACTTGTAGTTAGAATATTCTGAATTTGGAGGCCATAGTTTTCCCCAAATCATCCGGATATGTTCTATTGCATGTTGTTATGCATTGAGTTTTACTGAAAAAAAGAAACATTTCTTCATAAGTTGTACAAACTGGTGCACATACGACTTTAAAACTGCAAAGGTTGCATGTTATTAGTCAGCCCAGTAGACAGAAATATACACAAAAATATGTGCAAAAACACCCGATTCATGAGAAAAACACATAGAAAGGATAAACCAATTGATGCAACTTAACTTTGCATCTGTGCTGCATTGACAAAAATGTGCTCTGTTTTGTCTCTGGATCATCTTAACTTATGAAATCAGTGTATTTAAAATCTTTACTTATAAACACATTTGCAGGAAATAATCAAGGATTATCTGAGACTGAACCCTCACATTTATGTTGTTCCTTTGTGTAATAAATCACTCTTGTGTGCAGGGAGATTGAGGCCAAAATGAAGTCAGATATCCATGTGCAGCAAATTGTAACACTTGATTTGAATCATTGGGTCTCTTCAGTTCACTTAACCTCCCAGTAATTGACAATTTAAAGGTGCAGTGCTTAATTTCAAGAGACAGCACAGCCACTTTGATTAGGACGTGGGATATGCATTTGTACACTGGAATAACAAACAAGGCCGCTCTTTAAAGGAATATACACGCTTGGTATTAGAGAAATATCATGGCTTTAGGATGCATCAAATAATTTGCCTTGAGGAAACATAAACACTTACTCCAGTCAAAGTGTAACGCTTTTTTTCTCCTCCTTTTGCTCTGCTTCTTCTTCCACTGCTCCTGTAATTGGGTTCGAGAGGAGGTAAAGTGTCTTTGTGCAGAACTTGACAGATTATGTGAAGGAATATTATTATGGGCTGGGCAGGCGGGATGTAGGAGGTAATTTGGTGTGATGTTACATATATGTATGCATCAATAGGCAGGAGGATATTGAGTTCAGGGGTCACACTGAATGAGAGTTCTCCTTTCGATGTGCATTATAGGAAAAGCTGCCTCACATGCAAACATTAAGAGGGGTCGTAACAGTAGTTTCGAGCTGGACATCTCTGTTTTTGTGCACATTTTATTTGTCCAGTTTATCATGTATTTTACATTCAAGTCACCTAAAGGTCTGTCTGATTTGTAGACAGGGAACAAATCTTGTGAATTATGATCTACTCCTGTTAAAATTATTTTGGTTTTCCATTAATAAGCCTTTTGGAAATTAAATTTCATGCAACTATTGTAATTCCAAATCTGAAAAACACCATTTGTGACAGAGCTTTGTATTTGCATTATTTCCTTTAGTGAGTGTGTTTTATTTTTGCACAAATGAAGAAAAACACACTCTGACGACCTTTTCTTTAATTGTTGTTACTCTTATTTATTAAGCTCCAAATACCACAAGCGTTTAACACCCTATGAGCTATTAGCACGTTGTTTACAGTGGTTTTACACAGACAATGGTGTGGTGCAAAGCCAGGCTGCATGTGTTTTGACACCATGTTAAATACCCGCTATAGGCCCCAATTTGCACAGTTTACAGCTCGACTCTCTGCGCCCAGCACACCGCGCTGATATACATGATGTGAAACATTTCAGGCTCAATCTGAATGACAAAAAGCCTACAAACTGGGTGACATTGCACGTACTTAACAAGTACACATTGGCATGGTAATCCGGCTGCATTTAGTTGGAGGTGTCACTTTCCCACCAGCAGCCGACCGAGAGAGAGAGAGAGAGAAGAGGAGGCTCCCCCCGGGAACAGAAGCTCCCCCGGGGGCTTCTGATGACGGACGGCCGGTAGGAGAGTCCGGAGGCCGAGCGGAGGGAGTGAGAGGAGACGCTGAAGAGTGCGCGCAGAAGTTTGAAGAATAGCCTACGTTGTTTTCTTGATCAATCCCATTCCTCACAAACAGGCCCGCCTCTGCCTATATGCGAAGGGCCTCATCACCCTGGGGGGCCTTACTTTGAGCGTTCGTTTTCTTCTCTCTGCACATCAGTCCGGAGTTTGTATGACAAATATGATCGAGGTAATGGAGACACAGTGTTGACCAAACATAAACTTTACCTGGCCCTCACGTTCGTAAATTAACCCTCAAGATATCTATTCATGGAGATCAGTGCCAAGGGTGTGCAGTGTGCGCTCTCTCTCCCTATTCTTGTCTCTCCCTCTCTCTCTCTCTCTCTCTCCCTCTCTCTCTCTCTCTCCCTCTAGCTCTCTCTCTCCTGAGGCTTGCAGCAAAGAAACTCTCATCACGTGAGTCTTGTATATCCATCCGTTATTCTGCAACCTCTCTTGCCAAAAGTCAGCCTCTGCTCTCCTTTAGTTTGTTCATTTATGGTCAAACTTTCCCGCCCTGGTTCTGACCAGGAATTAATTGACTTCGTCGAACTTCCTCGGCTGTGATCAGCTGTTTTTAAAATTGAAAAAAAAAAAAAGTCAACGGGTGATTTAATAGAATAAAACCTACTGATGATACTGAAAGGAAAGAAACGAAGGATGAGCTGCTGTGTGAGGGAAGGTGAGGGGTGCAGGGGTGTGTGTGAAGGGGGATGAAGATCCCTGGTTTAGAGCTAATGAAGTGGGATTAATGTTATGACGAAAATCATTAACCCACTGTGATTATCTTAAAAAAGGTCATAGATGATAGATAGACATCAAAAATATTATCTTTATCAATGCAACAAGGAATGTGATCATTGAAAGCAATGATCATAAAAGTTGAAATTGGGGGGGAGTCATAATTATTAGGTAAAAATGTAATTATGAGATTAAAATCAGGATTATGAGACAAAAATCAAAATCATATTAAAAAGTCAAAATTATGAGATAGTAAGCCATTATGAACTAAAAGTCAAAACAACAGTTAAAAAGTCAAAATTATGAGGAAGTTAGTCATATTATGACATAAAAGTCGAAATAATGAGTTAAAAAGTCGTATTTAGTATGAGGTAAAGGTTGAAATTATGAGATAAAAATGTCACGATTATGAGGTAAAAGTTAAAATTATGAGATGGAAGGTCGTGATTGTAAGATATAAGTCAAACTGTGAGATGAAAAGACATAATTATCAGGTAAATGTTGAAACTTGGGAATAAAAGTTATAATTATGAGGTAAAAATGTAATTATGAGATTAAAATAATGATTATGAGATAAAAATTTAATTATGAGATAAAAATTGAAATAATGTTAAAAAGTCCAAATTATGAGAGTGAGTCACATCATGAGATAAAAGTCATAATAACGAGTTAAAAAGTCATATTTATGAGGTAAAAGTTGAAATTTTGAGATCAAAATGTCACGATTATGAGATAAAAGCCAAAATTGTGAGATTAAAAAAAAAATGAAATTCCAAGATAGCAGAAAGCAGCATATTAGATTTAAAAGTCGAAACTATGCCATGAAAAGTTACAATTGTTAGATATTAAGTTATAATTGAGATGAGTAAAAAGCTTTGATTTTGTCCTGTCTCATAATTATGTTTTTTATCTCAGTTTTGACCTCATAATGTCAACCTTTTTCCTCATAATAATGACTTTTTAATCTCAGATTTTTGCTTTACTTTACCATACTTTTACTCCTTATCTACAGAGCCTCTAAAGGGACAAAGGCAGAAAAATGTAGTTTCTGATGTGAATGCAAAACTTTGTCATTTCTCAGTCTCTTGTACACAAGCCAGAGTTTGTGAATATATAACTAAGTTTCTGGTCATATTTATGACTGTATCTCACAAATCTGATGTTTTATTGCATAACTTTGACTTTTTAATGTCCTAATATCAACTTTTCCTCCCATAATCATGACTTTATCCCATAATTTCGATTCAAGATTTTGTCCTTTTTAATAAATCCCTAACTTTCATATCTTTTCCTTTTTTTAATTGGCAGGAATGAGATTTCATTGGTAAGAAACTCAATTCTGGATGATATTTCATGTCAAAATGCAAAAGAAAATCACTCCTCTCTTTGATAGCTGAAGAAGCAGAAGAACACAGAGCTGGTTAAAGCAAAGAATAGGAGTCATAATATTTACTTAGGAGTAATAGTAGCCTTCACAACAAGTGAATGTTCTATTATCCTACTTTTATGAAGTTTTGAAAGCAAACTTAATGATCTTAATGATGTATGCCCAAACAATGAGTCAAAGTTTCTGTTGTGCTGAATGAATCATCACAAAACCATCTACTATGTTTCTGTGCAGTTATTAGATCTAAATCTGTGCATTAATGTGTGCAGCTGGTAAAGATAAAGCTGACTTCATTCATTCAGAACTGCCTGTGTTTTAGTTTCTGATTAATTAAATGTTTTTTTGTATTAGTCGGATATAATTTGACCTTGCAAAGCAGCTGAAACACCTGTTTCCTTGTTTCTCACTGGCGAATCCATCTTGCAAAGGTCCCGTCCGAACAGTTTGGGCCCAGTTAGAAAGTGACAGGACCAATCAGTGACTAGGGGCAGTGCTTTCGAGTGCGGCGGAGTCGTGACGTAAGCAAGCAGCAACAAGAGGCCAGTGACAAATATGGCAGAAGAGCTTAGCGTGGGTGCTGCTGAAGCGCCAGTTTCATCAGAACTTGACATTTCTTTGTTAAAAGAACAAAGAACAGCAGTGAGTTGTTTTCTTTTCAAAAACGACAAAAGTTGTGTTGACATGTTTGCTGCCATTATGCAGCTCTCTATGGAGTTTACTCCTCAGTAGGGGCTTCGTTCCATGTTTTGTTGCTCTGATTGGCCCGTAAAGATGTGACAGAACGGTCATCCAATCACCTCCGAGTTTTTTTTTTTTTTCCAAAGGCTCTGCCCTTTCCCTAACACTGTGTATGAGAGGTTTACCAGATGGATGTGTGACGTCTGGCGCGTAAGGTTAAATTTTTCTATCAGTCTGAATGTGGAAAGAAAGAAGTCTAATCAGTTATCAAATGAATGTAAGCAAGTAAAAGCAGATCTATATGAGCTATGGTTGAACCAGGTGATAAAAAATGGCAGATAATGAAGACTAAAGTTCTCAATGTAGTCATTTGTTTCTGAGATTTTTGTGTAATAATGTAGCCATTGGCCTGTTTATTCTCTCTCACCACAGGAAGACTTTTAAAGAAAAGATGTGACGGTGATTGGGGAGGTGAAGGTGCTGCTCTGGGAGGCAGGTAAACATAACAAGCAAAGATAGATGGATGAATAGATAGACTCTTTATTAATCCTGAGGGAAATTCAAGCATCCAGTAGCAGCTCTGAAGACACATGATATGAAACATCTCAAATATGTCACACATCCATCAATGGGAGGGAAGGCAGAAAGAGCTGAATTAGTAGACTGCATCAATAGATCACTGATACATTCTCTTTTGTCATAATCTAACACTGAGTTATGCACCACCCCTCATTTAGATAACTACAAGTGTTTTCTCCTTCTCTCATTTTCTTCATAGTTGGATGGGTGCTTCACCATCATCCTTAAGTCTCTGTTTGTGTATGCAGTGCTGCCAGGTGAGATTTTTTTTCCTGATATCTGGCTACTTTTTTATTTAGTATCTTCTACTTGAGATTCAAAACATCTTCTCCCATGCACCTCTATCATCACCTCTATTTCTGTATTCAGCTACAGTGTGGCTGATCCCAGCAGAGAACAATAAGATCTCAGTGTGTGTGGAAGATGACAACGAGCTGAGAGTAGACCGTTGGATTGCTCCAAAGCCCAACAGGATCAGGAACAGCTATGAGGGAACCACAGAGGTCTATATTACCACCAACATGTCCGCTGTGAAAGCTTTGGAACGGTTTGGAGAGTTTTACATGGAGGAGCTCCAGCCTCATGGATTCAGAATGGCCCTGCCTGACTTCACAGACTCCTACAAACCACCTCCTACACTTGCACTTTATCTGGGGATGGTGCAACCATCACTGTGGAGAAGGGTAGGTGTATCATTTCTGTGTGGAGTTGAAGGGGCTGGTATGAGAAAAAGTGAGTGGGGAAAAAAATTCAGGAGGGTTTTGTCCTTTATTTTGATGCCACTTTTCTTCCTCTGCAGAGAAACATGTCCGTTGTTCAGCTGCAAGCCTGTTTCTGATGAGCTTCTGGTCCTGGATCTTCCACCTGCTGCTCTCCTTCGATCAAACATAAACCTAAAAACTTCACAAAAGAAAAACAGGCAGGCTTACAAATGCAACATCACATATCTAATCAACTCCACAGCAACAATGACATGTTAGGAACAAGGGGTCAAAAGCTTGTCACTCTGAAATAGTCCCTTTTTAAACTGTAATAATAAGAATGAAGAAGACAGATTCTGATTTTGAAGATAAAAAGAGAAGTTTATACAAATGTTTTGTTGCACGGGAAGACACATCTGTAGCTCATATATTTGAATATATTAAATATCTTGCATTGCACTGTATATAACGCTCTGAGCTGCAGTACTGATTTTAATAAAGGGATGCTTTATGAATGTAGTGTTTTTATTGAGGGATAAAATGGACAGGAATTGATTAAAACACACTTTTTTCATCAAACTTAATCAAAACATTTGTTTTACCAATACATTGCCAATGAACCATATCAAGTAAAATTTCAACTTTATAAAATTAAGTGAATCACTTGGAATATATAAAACACTATGATGATATAGATTCAAGACAACAACAAAGGAGAGTAAGAAATGCGATGCAGTGCTGCTCAGGCATAAAAGCTGCACATGCAAATTTTAAATTTATCAAAATTGATGCAATATTCCCTTCGTCAGAACCTGGACTGGACTGAGAAACTTTGGTTGAAAACAAGAAAGACTGTTCAGAAATGTAAATGATAAACCAGGACAGTCCTTCATCATCCAAAGTGACTTTAACGGTTTAAATATTTTATATTAAGAGTCCTCTTCTTTCATTTTACGGCAGGCTGCAACATTGACTTAAAGGGATATTTCAGTATTTTTGAAGTTCAGTGTGTGTTTCCCCTTTAAGGAGAGCCCACTGGGGGCACCAGTAAGAAAGCTGGACCAGCCCCTCCCAAACTTCAGTACCTGGCCAAACAAAACCTTCCTACTACCATGAGATTCAAATTTACCTCCATATGTATAGTTCATATATAGAGTATTTCAAAGTGATTGTCAGACACATTAACATGACTTAGCATTTGTGGAGATGCAAAGTACAACGAAAAAGCCCCCACCATTTGTTTTGTTTTGATCAGGCTTCTGCAAAATCAGCTATACTTTATTTACGAACATTCGTCTCTTCCCACTTAAACCATGACACCGTCTCTGTACGTCAGACAGCATTAGTGACAAAAGGTGTACATTTTCTGGATGTTATTGTTATTTATTGGTTCTAGTTATATTAAATACGCAAGCATTACTTCAATTAAACAATATTTCTGCTTTTTATTTTTTGTGTTTTTTGTCCCATGGCCAACCTACAGTTCCTTCTGGGCTCACTTTAGGACTCTCTGAGCTGGACTATACCGGCTTCAGACCAGTGGTGGACTCAGGATGTTTGAGGGGCAGAGGTGAAAATATTAAAAAAGGGCCCCTGCTGTATGCAGTGGAGCACCAATGTACAAAAGCTGTTGTACATTTATGATGACACAAAGAAACCCTACTTACGAATATTTTTATTGTGGGACTGAAACTACAACCACACTGCCATAAAACGAATTAGGAATTATTAACTTATTTACCATTTGTTGCAGTGAAAATGAAGTGAATGAGCTTGTGGTGCTTTACTGCATTTAATCTGCTATTGGTCATAAGCCAAAGAAGGCACTTCATCAAATTTTGTCCATTCAGGAGGCAACCTAGGAAACACTTTGCCAAATGTTGTCAATTTAGAAGTCAACCTAGAGGGACCTTTGTCAACAAAGAGGAATTATTCAAGTTTCTGGCACCAAATGGGGCACCTTATCAAATGTTGTGCACCACAGTATAACGAAAAGGGCCCTTAGTCACATTTGTGTTCTTTCAGAGCACCTAAGATTTTTTTCAATGTTTATCGACTTACAGGTCACTAAAATGGGCACTTTGTCCAAAAATAACATAAAAAATGAGAGAAATAAAGAGAAATAAAGAAACTAATAAAGTAAAAAAATAAAAAAAACCTACAAAACAACAAAACAAAGTCCCTTTTGAAAATAACAACAAACCTTTCAATGAGTCATAGAAGATAATAAAGGCTTCTTAATAGTTTTTAGGGCTAGTTTTTATGTTATGTTTGGATAATAATTGTCTTGTCCTGTATTTATGTTAGGTATTGAAAATAAAGATTAAAAAAATGGGCACTTTGTCAAATGTCTACTTGCAGAGTACCAGAATGGGTTCTTAGCGTTTTTATGAATTTTGGGCACTAAATGTGGCACGTTTTTTTTTGTTTGTTTGTTTTTTACATAAAGGGCAACACAGTAAACACTGTTTACCTCATCATGGCATCCAAAAGGGCACTTTTGAATTGCAACCCCTCCCCACACACACACACACACACACACGTTTTGGGTCAAAATGGGCAAAAAAAAAAAAAAAAAGAAAAGAAAAGAAAAGAAAATCAGTGTTGGTTCAAATGTATGGTACACTGAAAATTTTAAGTGCTTAATTTTTAATTTCTCCCTGAAAGTCTCCATGTCTAGCATGGTCACAATATTATGGTGAACTAAATTGTGCACAGTGTAACAGGAAATAAATAGAAATGTATGGAAAGCACTGGGATATTCCACTGGGAACCACACTGAATGGGGGAACGTAAGGAGGAGGGGCAGCTAAACACAGGTGGACAGTCACAGAAGCCACAGAACAGTCATATAGGCTAATTATGTATAAGAAGCTGAGAGATACAGTCATTATCAGGGATATTATCATCTTAATAAAAATAGTTTATAATGAATCGTTTTCACGAAATAGTTTTTTCTTGATTTTCCTTTAATGCAATGAAAACGACTTCAGTGGCACAACTACATGAAAGCATAAACCAAATCATCAAAACCGACATGAGTGGCAGAGTTTTGAGTCATCAACGCCCACGTGCGATTTGCTCACTGGCCTGCACGAGCGCAATTTATTCTAAAAGCCTTTCACGTCTGGGCCGATCTGTGTTGAATAATTAATGTGACGTTTTGACGTTATTTTACGCCAAAATCTTTAACAATTCAACTTAGAGGTTAAAAATATGTTTGGAAAACGATAAATCTGGAAAATTCTTTGGACTTTAACACTTCAGATGAAATAAATCATTATAATTTTTGTTCTGACTTTTTCTACAACATGAATTCGCCACACTGGGTTGACCCAAGTATGTTATTTAAAGTATGATTTCTAACGTCTAATTTTAGGTTATTATAAAGGTATAAGCCTGAGTATTTGACATCTTAAAATGTGACAGGCCGCAGGATTACAGGCCTGCTGACTGTTATTATACTGGCCGCTTAATGAGGCTACGAAAAACCAGCTTACATGTTCATATCCAGCATTTTGGTCCAAATCAATTTATCATAGGCTTGGATTTATTTTAAACTGCGATTATCAGCCCAGCACTGAGCCTATCAGGTGAAATCAGATTGACTTTAATCAGGAATCCCCCTGAATATCAAATCTGTCAGGACTCAACGAACAGTGAGCGAAGACACGCGTGGGTCCTTCTCTACCCCTCACTGTGACTGCCTGTGTCTATCAGCCTTCACGTGTCCTTCAGTAACACATCAACACAACCGGACTCACGCACGCGCCCGTCTGCTGCTGGAGCTCAGATCAGCTGTGTCTGACTCTGCAGGTTAAAAATGGACGCCATCATAACGTTTGACACAAACTCGCAGGTTGACAGAGTGGATTCTGGGAGAAAAGCTGAAAATGGTGATTTCTAAAATACAGGAGGAGGACAGAAACGCTCACGTGTCTCTGTCTCTCCTGTAGAATCCACAAATCGAGCATGTGAAAATACAACAAATAGAAGAATTTATAAAAAAGATGGCAGAAAATTCTCCAGTTTGGAGTTCAGTTTTTACAATCCTATGTTTTTTTTTCTTGTCTTAATGAAATGTGACAAGCTTCTGTTTGGCCTGGCCTGCATGCTGTGAAATCATTAACAGAGGCCGCGTGGTTAGAATTACAGGCGCGCTAATTGATGCCATCGTTTCATTGGCTGCTGCCTCCAAAATGTTTCTAGAACATTTAGATGTTGTATCACGGATTAATGTGTAGAGTTTGAGTTGAAATCATAATTATGTATTTATTATACATGCAGATTTGATGTAAAATAGCTTTATCAAGCACTGATTTGCATGCGTAATTTTACAACCCAGCCCACTAAATGGACTTTTTTTCACATGTCGTGTTTACTGCACATTTTTGGAAACATTATCTCAGCTTTATTCGCCTTTTTCCTGTTTGCTTGTTTATTAGAATAAATTCTACTAAAATAATAAGAGAAGAGATGAAAAGATGCTCCAGTGGAGAAAAAAGGAGAAATCTTTCCATGTCCCACTATCTGGATATTTGGCTTCTCAATACCAACTCCATCCTGCTTTTTACAAATGGAAAACCTTTGTTGTTTAACAAAGACGCAATAAAAATGACCCGAATGCGTAAAAGTCGTGCCTTTCTCTTCCTATACTGTGTTTTTATTCGCTTTTTTTCCTGAAAAGGCCTGTAAAATGCAACGAAACGAGTTCTCCTTTCAAATAGGGCTACATTTTGTAGGGAAATCTCTTCAGATGAGTAAAGGCCTTATAATGTTATTTGCGTAATTTTAGTCTTGTGACATAAAGGGACGTTAAAAGTACGCCATACAAAGTCTTGTGGACTTTTTCCCTTTAACTTATAACATAATTGAAATATTTGGATACATAAAAACAAGATAAAATCTCTGAAAGTGGTTAACATATCGTTCAAATTTGGAATTCTGTGCGTCATTGATGCGCTTATCATTAATTTTGTGATGCTCTAACTTTATTTAGGTGGACTCCTCAGAAATACGCTCGTGTCTCTTCATAGGGCTGGGCAATACTGATCAAAAATCAGGTCCTGATTTTCTGTTTCTGAATGTAAATATTTAATATGAAGGGGAACATACTTTCTTCTGCAGAGAAATTAATAAATAGAAAGCCATGGACCTTTATGAACAGCCTGATGTGAACATGTGCATGGAGCAGAGGAGTAAAGTAAATGCAAACTGGAACAAGTAAGACAATATTGCTCCCTTTAGTATTATAATTATGAATAGATTATCTTGTCATCCTCAGCACATTACAGTTAGTTCTGGCCTGGTATCTTTCAAAACATTACCATGAATAATATCAATGGGGGGAAATTAGTCTTGCCCCTTAGTTTATGTTTGAAAATATTTTAAAATGTCTTAAAAAGGTAAAATATTACCCAGCCCTACCTCCTCCTGCTCTGTATGACATCAGTCTTTATCATTTTTATCTTCATAAAAATACTAGAATAAACTCTGGGTCTTATGGCATCTAATAAATCTTGCCTGCTCTCTTAGGTCTAAGGTGTTTCTTTTCTAAGTTTTTTGTGCTTTTAAAAGAATAACGAGGAAAAAAATCCCCCCATAGGCCTAAACTGGCATCACAAAGAGTGAAATAATCCCTCAAACTTAGAATTTCCCACATCTTTTTCAATATTTTTCCCAGCTACAAACAAAAATAAAAGACCTATTTCGCTTCTCTGTCAACTCTTAAGCGTCTTTGAGCAAACACCTGCCCTCTCCCGCACGTGACCGTGAGCTTTGACACCTGGCGAGCGTGCGCAGACCTCCAGGAGCCCGGTGCGACAACCACTGGACCATCCCATTATTATGATCACAGTTATTTGTTGTGTGACCTTGCTGATGATCACATGTGCTGACTGTTTCCTCTCCATCACCTGAGCTACTGCTGCTCGTGCTTCCTCTCTCTCTCTCTCTCTCTCTCTCACACACACACACCTCCCTTGTAATGGTTTCATGCAGGAGCGAGTTGGCTTATTATACTAAAAGGTTTTGTCGCGCTAAGCCGTGCATGTGTGCTTAAAACGTACATTTCATTAACAAACTGCGGAGGAATAAAAGCGGATTTATGAGGCTTCAAAAGATCACAGGAAGGACGCGTTTCAAACCCCCTCTCGGTGCTGTTTCACCCGGGTTATATCAGCACTTACACCGCCTTTCACACAACACTGCGACTCTGGGATTTCTGAAAAAAAAAAAAAAGACGGCTGGCTGCACCTGTCTCCACGTGCATATGGAGAGGAAGAGCGCATGTGGTAAAGACTATGTGACCTCCTTTAAAATGGCAAAAACAAACCAGCCAAAGAGTGCTCCACAAAGCTCCTTTATTGAAATGCATTAAAAAAAATGTCACGATCCAGTTTTAAAATGCACCCAAAACGAGGATCTGACTGAGTAACAAGCCCTCCTTTTGAGAGGGGAAAATTCATTTCTTATTTAGAAGGTCAGAGATATGAAAAGGAGTTTTGTGCTTTGAAGATGTGCATAAAATAAGTTACAAATCTGAGCAAATGAGATGCAAATTTGTCATCTGATAAACTCTGATCAAAATAAACAACCCTGAAGAAACGCAAGTGCATTTATTTGATTATGTCCCAAAAAATCCAAACGCAAAAAAAAAGAAAATCCTCTCTGAGCTGCAGAAAAGTTGCAGCAGGCTCTAGTAGTCCGTACTGACGAAGCTGCGGATCACGCAGGTCACATAGAGATTAACACGAGGAGGGAGGAGAGTCTAATCAGAAGCCATGGTTCCTCCTTTGACCCGCACTACGCTTTATGAACTATCTGATTAATCCTTTTTATGTCGGGGGCAGTGGCGCACGGAACTGCACCTCTGCGCGCTGCTGGATGCGAATTAAGAGTCAAATTAAGACCGGAAATCATGAGATGCAAAAATAATTAGGGTTGATTTTAAAGGAAGTGCAAGCTGCAAATAAACTGGAAAAAATGTGCATTTGTATGTCCAAATGCACCACCTAGTACCTTGAGTTTAAAATGGCAAGTCAAGGAGAAATGTCTGCCTTTGCATGCAAAAGTAGACCATGAAATATTTTCTGTCCTATTCAATAATCAGGCTAATTTTAAAATAGGCCAGAACTTCAAGTGGGCAGCTATAATTATGAATGCAAATCAAACCTATTGAATGTGTATAATTTGTGCTTAATTTGAGCAAAATTGAGCAAAATGCTGACACAACATCATCAATTATTTTCACTTATAACTCATTACGGTCTTTGAATTCATTCAAATAAAGATTTGCCAAAAATAACTGGCCCTCCTGATTGTGGATAATTTCATTAACCTTCCTAAAGACTTCCTATAAAATCAATTAATCATCTCAAATTTGTGCACAGCTTAATGTTATCTGAATTGGAACAACTGGATGTTAATTTATCCCTAAGACGCGAAGCTTAATACTCCTCTTCTCTCGCTATTCTACTCCCAAATGTTCTCACACTTCGCAGGAAACCCCTCAGAATTTGCGCCCTCACCTTCATGCTTGTGAATAAATGCTCTCTTTGCATTCCCCCGCTGCCCGCATTTCCTACTTTTTTCAAATGTAAAAACATGCAATGATCGGGGTCGTTAGCACCTCTTCAAACTCTTAAGGGAATTCTTTATTCTCTCTCCATTCATTGTCACCGGAGCTGCTGCTGCTGCTGCCTCTGCTGCTGCTGCCTCTGCTGCTGCTGCCGCTGCTGCTTCTTAATATTCTTCCCACCTTCGGCTAATCCTGCAGGAATAAATAGAATTCAAGCTTTGCATTCGCAGCTTTTGGATTGCAATATTAAGGCATGCGTTTACGCTGCAAAAACAACTTTACGCACGAGGATAAGTGTATTTTACGCACAGCGACATGCACTAAATTAGGTTTGCATTTCAAATGAAATCATGCACAATTAAAAGAAACATAAAAAGGCATAAAAAAAAGGAGAACTTAGTGAACTTATCTGTCGCTGTTTTCTTTCTTCAGCTTTCCATGGAGTTAAGTTTGGGTTGATTTTACGCAGCAACGTTAATGCGCATCAGATCTTTCAATCACAGGCCAATTTTCTCTCCCCCCCCTCCTCCTCCTCTTCCTCCTCCCTCTGCCATCGTTAAATGGTCTATGACGGACGAACACAGAAATCAGCGGAAAGCAGCATTGCTGATGTCCCATTGTTGACAAATCCATGAAACAACTCCAGTTTGCATGGTTTAACAGAGAAGAGAGGAAAGAGAGGCGAGAGGGGAGGGCGCACTGGAGAGGAGAGGGGGCGTGTGTCGTCACCGGACCACGTGGCCTGCACTGATAGTATATCTTATACTGGGAAAAGTAATCTATCAGACAGTCCTTTTAAAAGCTCCGGCCTTTAAAAGCAGCATGTGTCACCTCGACTTGGCTCTCCAAATATCACTCCGCTAGGAAATACGCGCGCAGAGAGAGGACGCCGGAGCGCAAAAACACTTCTCCAAACAACTTCGCGGCAGCTTTTCCACCAGGCCTGTTCTCTTACAGGGTGGAGAAATATTTCTAGAAGTTGAACTTTCCTTTTCGCCCGGTTGATCAATCGTTTCTGCTTTTTTTTGGAGACGTCTGATCACTTGACAGGAGCGAGCAAAAGTCAAGCAGACTCGGCGTGTGAGTGCGCGGACTGAGCCATCATACACGGCTTTAATTTGCGCCACTAGACTTTTATTTTTTGAAAAAAAAAGAGAGTGAGGAAGCCGTGAGATGACCCTGTCTGGAGGCAGCGAAAGAGCCAGCGACATGTCCGGCCAAACTGTGCTCACAGCGGAGGACGTGGACATCGACGTGGTGGGCGAAGGAGACGAGGAGCTCATGGAGAGGGGGGACAGCGACTGCGACAGCCCGGGAGTGGGCATCCTGCACGATCTAAGAGGAGAACCGGGTGACGATGAAGAGGTTGATGATGAGATCGAGGTGGAGGAGAAGGAGGAGATGGGCTCCGGTGGAGGGAGTCCGTGCTGCGAGAGTTCGGGAGAGGGAGAAACGGGCATCGGGAAGGGAGAGGGGAACGAGCAGAGCGCGCCGGGCAGCGGGCTCCAGAAACCCAAAAGCAGCCTGGTGAAGCCGCCGTACTCCTACATCGCTCTCATCACCATGGCCATCCTACAGAGCCCTCAGAAGAAGCTCACTCTCAGCGGGATCTGTGAGTTCATCAGCAACCGCTTCCCTTACTACCGAGAAAAGTTCCCCGCGTGGCAAAACTCCATCCGCCACAACTTGTCCCTCAATGACTGCTTCGTAAAAATCCCCCGGGAGCCTGGCAACCCCGGCAAGGGCAACTACTGGACCCTGGACCCAGCTTCAGAGGACATGTTCGACAACGGCAGCTTCCTCCGGAGAAGAAAAAGGTTCAAGAGAGTTCAGCCGGACATGCTGAGGGACCAGACGGCGCTCATGATGCAGAGTTTCGGCGCGTACAGCCTCGGGGGCCCCTACGGGAGGCACTACGGCATCCACCCGGCTGCGTACTCCCATCCGGCGGCTTTGCAGTACCCTTACATCCCCCCTGTGGGTCACATGCTGCCCCCGGGCGTCCCTCTTCTTCCCTCGGCGGAGCTGAACAGAAAAGCCTTCAACTCCCAGCTCAGCCCGAGTCTCCAGCTTCAGCTCAACAGCCTGAGCACCGCGTCCATGATCAAATCCGAGCCTTCAAACAGACCCTCATTCAGTATAGAGAACATCATCGGGGTCTCCAGCGCGTCCTCGTCATCGCCGGGCGCTGCTCAGGCGTTCCTGCGGCCTCCAGTGACGGTTCAGTCGGCCTTACTGAGCGCGCAGTCCCTCTCTCTGACCAGAACCTCCGCCGCTATCGCCCCCATCCTCAGCGTGCCGTCAAATATCATCTCTGGACACGTTTTACCCTCAGCGACGGCAGCCGCAGTGTCCAAATGGCCTTCACAATGACTTAAAAAGGCGAGATAATAAACTTATTTTTATAAAGACAATACAGGAAGAGAAGTGAAGAGCACAAATCAAAAAGAAACACTGGACTGTGTAGCCATGTAAAGACTGCTGAAACACAGAAAAAAAGAAAAAGGAGATATTTCTGTACAGGTAATATTTGTAAATATTTGTAAAAAAAAAAAAAAGATTTTACCTGTGTGACTTTTACCTGTCGATTTTTTTTTCTTTTGTTCCTGTTTGTGTTTTTATTTTTTATCGGAAGCTCGATGGACACTTTTTAGCTTCCTTTTCATACAAGACACAAAAAGCTCTGAAAAATAGTCTGTTTATAAATAAAAAAGAAGTTAAATATATGTAATTCTATGTAGCTATATTGTGTTGTAAACTGAATTTATTTGTAAATAAATATGATAAATAATTACAAGCAGTTTTCATGATTAATCTTTTTAAATGTTTGATATTAACAACGAGGAATAAAAATGGGTTTAATGAAAACAAATCTTTATATTTTAAAATTAACTACTTAAAAAATTAAACCGTTCATCCTTTCAGGGAAAATAAATATTTACTTTTAAAGAAAGTAAGCATTTAAAATAAACGTTTCTTTTATTTTGAAAATTACGTTTACGTTACGTTTTTGAACGTTACGTTTCAAAAATTAAAGGAGTCATCGATGTTTTTTATTTTATTCAAAATAAGCCAGTATTTTAAAAGCTGTGTTTGTTGTTGCATTTAATTCGCCATGACATTTATAAGTTCATTCACCGGAAATTGATCAGAATTAGCTAAAGCATTTTTTTACGATAGCGGCGAAGTATTTCCGGTGTTTTCTGTTTTTTTTTTTAATATAAACACTAAAAGCTTAAATTAGAAATATTGAATTTTTTCTTCAGAATAAATGTATTTCATTTCGTTCTGTTTAAAATTTTAAACTGCAAAGAAAAAATAAACGACGAACAAAAGGGGAAATAGCTTATGCTTAATATCGATTTCAAAATAAAACAAATATAAATTTCATGTGGACTTTAACCAAAAAAAAAGGAGGAATATTTCATCTTAAAATTACGTGTTAATGCGATTTTTATGGCTGGTCATTTACGCAGTAGAGTCCCAGTTTCCCAAACTTAAAAACAAATGAAATCGTATTTACAAGTTCGCGCAAGTCGATGTAAAATATCTCAATTTTCACGGGTAAATAGAGAGAAAGTCTAATGGTTTCCCTGAAGCTCAAATCCTGTTGTTTCCCTGATAATAATCTCTTTGTAGGGGTCACACTCTGGACACCTTTAATCCTCTCTTACATCAGCGCTGCTCGGCTCTCTTCACGCGCTCCACATTCTGCCGCTCCGTGTCTATAAAGGTAACAGTTTCGCAGTTGTGTCTGGCTAATCACTTTTACACAAACAGCAAATGGTGCTCGCGCTCCTCTCAGTGACTGTGTGAGTGTGCTATATTTATCTGATCCCCATGAGAAAGAGAAAGGAGCCTCTCTGAGCTTCACTCCATCTCAGACACAGGAGAAGGTGCTGATGATGCCAGGGCTCCTCCAATGTCACCTCGGCATCTCATTCACCATTATTACAGCGAGATGACTTTTATTATCGACGTGATCACACTGGGGTGAAAATGATAAAAACAAGCTTGGAGCCTAGTATATTCTAATTAGCCTACAAAAGAAACAATTATTGTTTTTCAGTTGTTCATTCATCCAAATAAAACTTAATTACTTAATTTAAAAAATATAAAAGATTTGACTTTTCAACGTGTAATTTCTTGCATGATAATTTTTGGGCATAATTCCAAAGGAAGTTTTACATTTCCACACACTCACTCGGGCTGTCAGTTAACAGAGGGGGTTTCAAGACACGATTGTGTGTGTTAATGGTGCCAACCGCAGCTCTATGTGTGCGTCTTTTGTGCGTATTATACGCACAACCCCCAACCGAGATAGCATCAGAAATAAAATGAGACAAACGTGCAGTTTTTTTTTAATAATTTTCAACTATTTCCAAAGTGTGTGTAACGAATGTAAGAATTCAGGCAAAGCCAACCCAGAGCAGCAAACCAAGGCCCTCGTCCTCACGTGCGTAAAGTAGCCCAATACCGGAAACGAGTTAAATAATTGAAAAACCACAGTCTCATAGTCTCAGTATGATGCGTCTGTGTGTTAAACTGAGGCGAGGATGCTGCTGCAGGCTGACAACACACACACCTCGGAGGAGACGAGATTGAGGCCGCTAGGGGGCGTTCACTGACACCTCCTCATGTCAGAAATTAAATAAAGATTTGGAAAGAAACGACCTGGAATGATGGAGGAGAAACTCAAACTCACAAACACTTAAACATGTCTATTTTTCCCATTTACTTTATGTTAAATGATTGTTTAAAAATGGTTCCAATGTAACTAAATATGTATGGCTATATCAAATATAAACACTCACCTGAGGCCCTGTGGTCCAAGGGGCCTTAAGATAGTCTTATAGGTGTCCATCAGATATGAGGTATGCATCTAAAATTACTTTCAATGATTATGATTTGTATTTTTAATGTAAATATGGTACCAAGAGGATAAGAAGGCATAAAATTAGAATTTGATAATCCAAAAGGGTCCATGAGGAGGACACCTGGCCCCAAAAGCAAAGTCCAAACCCCTCAAAAAGACCCACCATGTTTTCACATCAAGCAAATTATAGTGAGGTAGATTGTTATAGATACTGGAACAATAATAGGTGGGTTATTTGTGCACATTGGTTTATTTTGTATGAATTACACCTTGCTTTGTGATGCCCATCTATTGAGATCTGGAGGCGCATGTAAGAGGTGATGAGCAGGTACTGCTTCCTGTAAGGTGGTTATGTAGGGCTGTGTCCATTTTAATTGAAAAGCAATACTTCATAATATTCTTCTTCACTTATGATTACTTGAAGTAAAATGGAGACAGGTCTCACATTGTTCTTTGCCTGGGGCCTTGAAATTACTAAAACTACCTCTGCATAGCTTATGTGGAAGAAAATGGATATAGGCCAAATTAATTTCCAACCATAATACCTTAAGGACAATGATTAAAAACATGAAGAGGTAAACACTTTGACTGAATGTCTATAATAATCATTATCCCTGTTATTTGCTTTGGCATATGAAGGTTACTTAATTTTAGTGAAAACGAGACAATGTTCAACTTTCTGCAGGAAAAATCACTGTTTTAATTTGAATTCAATTGAAAGTTTAAATATAAAGTTATGGAAAAATAGTTCTGAAATTAAGCAGATTCAACGAAACCCTAAAAGACTTAATCAAAAACTTTGAAATGAGTATTATGTCAAATATATAGTCTACATATGAACTGTGAGAACTAAAAGAATGTCATTTTACAAAAGTCTATGCCTACTTCCGCCCGCCAGATAGTAACAGTGCAGCTCGTTCTTTAATATTCGTAACCCCTTGTCCATTATTTTATCGTAATCAAACGCTTTTTTAGCGTCTTTGCTCTGTTTCACAGCACTGACGCTGACATGTGTTGATTGGACGCACATTCAAAGAGCAAACAGTCGCCCTCGCGCGCCCTCACGCACGCTCCCGATAATGACCCACGCAGCTGCACGTGCCTGTGCACAGGTGGAGAGCAGCGTGGACGGAGGTTCCCACAGCCCCAACAGCCAGGCTATAATAAGTCCGCAGACTGTTTTAGAATAAAGTTCGCACTGCGCATGTCTTCGTTTGGCTAAATTAGCGAACAGCTAATGTGACCAGAGGTGGTTTAAGGCCCCAGACAGAGCAATGTGAGGCACATTTTGATTTAACGTACAGCGATCATAGTGACGTGAATGGTGAAATACGTCCAAAATAAACAATGTACGCTAACTACAGGTGGAATAGAACCACATGTTTTATAAATCTATTTTATGCCCTTTGACTACACTGTAATTCACAATTTTATTGATATGGTGTTTCGTGATGGATCCTCTCATAATTGGCTTGATATGAAGACATAATGGGGCATTTAGAGGGGGGTAACACTCCCTCTTAGCCTGGGATCCTTCTGTTGGAATTTTGCGGACAGTCAAGCTCTATTGTGATGCTATTTCATTCACAATAAGAACATTATTTACATTCTTACCCACTGTTTCAAACAATTTCTTAGGTATAACTTCTATTTGATGCTCACTTATTAGGCCTATAGAATAAGGCCCCACACTTCACAAAGCCCCATACCTTTTCCTGCTGAAACTGCCTTATGACAATTTTTAAGAATAAATTAGAAAAAGCATGCAACAACAACTATTATGCTGAATATGTGGGTGGGTTTTATGGTTTCACACAGGGAAAGTCAACTTTACTTTGGTCTTTTTCATTAATGTGGATCTCATAAACACAATGAGCCACAAAAGTTATGATGCATCACATGTGTTTGGAGTGTACTAATTTAGTGAAACTATCCAAAGACAGGGGGAAAATAAATCTCTCATCAGAGTAATACTCCTGTAGTGAGTCTTATGTAGGTCTCAAAGACTGTTTTACTAGTAAGCAACGGTAGGTATTGCCTGGGGCCTTGTGTTCCAAGCACCCTCGTGATAAAGTCATCCTAGGAGTGCATCAAAAAGGTATGATATTAGTATGAAAAATTACCAATAAAGGGCCAAGACTGAATAGTAAAAGCATCAAAATAGACCCTGATTATCCAAAAAAGTCCCTTGGGAGGACCCCGGCCCCACGAGCAAGGTCAAAGCCCCTCTAAAAACCCCACATGTCTTCATATCAGGCAAATTATAGTTAAATGGATCCTCAAAGGCATAATAAATAATGAATTGGGGGATTTTTTTTGTGGTAAGATGGTGTGCAATAAATAAAAAATTATACTTGGGGAAGATGAACTGATATTGATATTGCAGTGAGAAAGTAAATACCTAGAAATTAAAATATTAAGATATTGTGAGTTTTAATTATCATGTTTGCCTAAAAGGTTACCAGCAGACACTGTTGGGTGTTTGTTTTTTTAGATTTGGGAGTCCTGTGGTTTTCCTTTGGTTTTGTATCCAAAGAAAAGGATGTTTCAGTGTATTTTGTTCTGACTATGGCTGTTTTTAGCCACATGGGGAAAAGCCTCATATTTGTCTCCAAATGCTCCTATGCCACTGATTGGTCCGTTGTGATTTCAAGATTTTCAGGTATTTCAGTGTTTGTATTATCGCAACACCAATCAAGCATGTTTGCCACAACATACAGGGTTAAGTATGTTTACCACGGGACCCTCTGTTTATCATGAAAACATGCAGTTAAAGTTTCTGTGAGGAGTATTAGCTGGTTAGGAAACAAACAGAAATGAATAGCAATGACTCTGTCATAGCCATGACAGCAAACAAGACTGTCAGTGACAATACTGATGATTTTATATTTAATCAGAATGCCTTTAACTGCTGAAGGGGAACAGATGTGATACAAAATGAGTTATAGCATGCAAAAATATTTTTAACATACTTTTCACAAAATATAAAATGAGGGATGTTGTTGACTGTAAAAAGAAAGATGGATGAGAAAGGCACCACTTAGACTGTGCAGGAAAAAGAAAGCAAAGAAATGAGATGTCCACCGGGGGCACCAAACCTGATACAAAACTACAGGCTCCTCACAGGAGCTTTAAGTAGGATAAAGCCAAAGGAAAGACTGATGCAGGGACTTAAACGTTTTCTGGTTTTCATTAGCTTGGAGAATGATTCTGACAATGTTTTACACCTAAACTAAGTGCAAAGAGAGTTCATAACCCAGCATTTTGTGCTGTACTTTCTCTATGTGCATCATCAATTAAGTTACAAAGACAATTACGGCAAAATGCTTATAACATAGTTTGTTTTACCTTTAACATTTTAATTTGAATGAAGATTTGAATTTTAAACAGTATGAAAAGAATATGGACTACATGGATTCTCATGTTTATCTCATGCTGGAACCTCTGTTGCTGTAAAATGAAGCCAAGGCAGAAGGCTGTAAAACTGCAGTTCCTTGAGTGTCCACTAGAGGCTGACAGCAGAAGAACTGGAAGTCACGTACATACCCCATGTTAAAATGCCCATTTCACACGAGAAAAAATCTTTATAGCCTGGTTCAGAGCGATTTTAGTCAAAACAGTTCATGTTTTCATGGACTGCCACTATACCAGGGAGGGCAGTTATAACCTGTCTATTTTGGTTTTAAGAAGGATATGAATTATATATGTAAAAATAAAGCTATCACATGAAAAGTGGTGTTTTTCTCAAGATCCATAGATCCATTTTCAATAAAACTTTTCCTAATTAGGGTTGCAGGGGACTAGAGCCCATCTCAGCCATCAATGAGCAAAATGCAGGGTACACTCAGGACCGGTCAAATACGAGGCTAACAGATACGGACAAACATTCACACTCATACTCACACCTACTGGTAATCTAGCATCCCCAGTAAGCCTTATGAGCTTGTCTTTGAACTGTGGGAGGAACCCGAAACACCTGAAGAAAACCCACGTTTCCAGGGGGAGAACATGTTAACTTCACACAGTAAAAGCCTTTGCACACTTTCCATTTTTTTTCATCGAAAATTGTCACACATTAGAAAAGAAATATGATGTATCAATCATGTTTGCACTAGCCCTGCATTAGGTTTGATTTTTCCTTGAGAAAAAAAAAAAAAAACTTCTGTTCAGGTTATTTAAATGGATTGTTGACTTTTCAGATCAGTCGCTGTAGCTCCCTTTTACTCTCTCTCTCTCCCTTGCACTGAAACTTTATTTAAACAAGGTAACTTGTCCATGTACTCTGTAGAATTCAATCAAACAGCATCAAACATAAGGCCAGAATCAAACAGCCACACAACAAAGAGGCTTAATTGCTCCTTCTTTCTCTAACCCTGCACAGCGCTGTGACACACAAGCCTGTGCAAATAACCCACATGAACGTCTCTGTCAGGATGGATAGATAGACCCAGTGTTTTATTTTTATTCCCAAAGGAATGAAAGAGCCACAAAGTTGTCATCACTGCACTTTTCACTTCCCAACACAATACCATTTGCCTCATAATTCAAATGAACACATTGAAAAACAAACACATTGGAATCAGTGTGCAAGGTTTGTGTGTGTAACTTTTATGAGTCTTTTTTTTTTCATGCATTTTGCATTTTGAAATAGCAGACTCATTTTGCAGAGACCTTAAGGCCGTATCCTACAGGGATTTGGGCCAGGAACCTTCCTGTTGTGAGGTGACAGCACCAACCACTGAGTGACTGTGCAGCCCCTTATCCAATAATGGGAGGATAATTAGATAAATGAGCTGAGGTCTTAAAAAAAAACATTGCTCCCTTTCTATCGTTAGAATTTCTGAATTGATTGACCTTTAGTCACAAAAATGGTTTCAAAAGTATGATTTACAGGTGCTATTTGCTCCTAATTTAACAGTCAAAACAGTTGGCAAAACACCAGAAAAGGTCGTGTCAGACTTACAGCAAACTTGAGTGCATTCATGATAGACTCCTGTGGCATTGGCGAGCAAGGCCCAGGCCTCCATAATAACTAGGTCATCCTCCACCACAAGCTATAGCCTTCTCCTGGGCGGAGATCACAGACAGTAAATGTAGGTACAGCAGTTACTGAATATTTAAAAAGGCATAGAGATGAAGCAATAAATGACAAAGTAAAGCTGGCGTGGCCGGGCATTAATAACTAATGGCTAGCAGTGAGTTATAGGCCGCTGCCGTCGTAATGAAAGTGTCATTGCAAATCAGCAGTTGTCCGTGGTTATTATTATTTATGCATAATTGATGCCACAACCACAAGGAACGTGTCTCAGCCAGCAAATCCCAACACCTTGGGAACAAAGACGATGGCGTCAACAGAAGAAAAGGTCACGGAGGAGAAGATGCCCCTGGGCTGAGATTTACATTGTGAGGAGAGAGAGGAGGGAGGCCTGAACTGTAGAACACAAATCTGTATACAGAAGGTTCTCGCAAATACTGGCCCTCTACTGCTTTTCATTTACAGCTCTCTATCATGTAACTGTACATTAACATTGTTACTTCTGAGCAATATGTTTTCATTTCAGTCATACACTTTAATTTTTTATAGGCGAGAGTTTAAATCGTATATTTCAGATTTGCTTTACCTGCAATATCAATACTACAGCTAAACTACATTTATGGATGTATTTCTTCTTTCTTATACACTAGCTTTTATTTGCTCTACATTTATTTTTCTGTTGCTTTATCTGATCTGATAACCTGCTGCTGTAACATCACAACTTACCAGTTTGGGAAATTGCTAAACTACTGGTCTATCTATGTTATAGAGGCCCTACATACATTTATCATATCATTTTATTCTGGTTTTCTGAGATATAGGCTTGATTTCAGTTTTTTTTTCACAAGTTCTAAAAAAACTTGTCATCAAATGAAAAACAGCATTGTTATCCTGATATATCAAAATAAATCAGTTGAGATCTCAAGAAAGTACCTACAGTTTCCTCCAGGACAAAAATGGACTAAAATAAGATGCAGCCATAGCTTATTTCATATTATTTCTATTGAACATTTATTTAACCAGGAGGATCTCATTGAGAATTGAAATTTTTTTCCAGACTGTTTTCTATAGCTACTAAGGGCAGCGGTACAGTTTACAAATTTGCAAACAAAAAAAGAGGCTGCCATATCTAACAACTTTACACGACAAATATTTGTCAAGATTGCTGGCAACAGCTTCCGTAAAATGTATCTATCTAAAGTGTACTGAACAGGATATTACGGGGTCATCAGTGTAAAAGTGAAATTTTACAGCCACAACCAGTGTTATTGATAAATTATGAATAAAAGTGACCCCAGGACTGAACCCTGAGGTACATCTTTGGTTATAGTAAAAGAGCTAGAAGTGCAACTTTCTGCAACTGTAAAATGTATGTCTGCTTAGAGCATCCATCCATCCATCCATCCATCCATCCATCCATCATCCATCCATCCATCATCCATCCATCCATCCATGGAAGTTGCCATTAAGTTAAAAACATACATGTGCAAAAATGTATGTATTTTTCCTGACTTATAACCTCTCAAAAATATCAAAATCAGCAGAGTATTAGTAAAAATATAAATAAAGAGTGTAGCTCAGAGAACATCACTTTTCAGCTAATTTGATTCTTTATTTGGCACAGAGATACTACAGGTGTATTTACCATTCATCTGTTTCAGAGAAAACTTTAATTACAACTCAGCACGCTATTTTCATTTGAGGCACTATCTTTATGGCATTCATACATAAAACAGATGTAAGAGAGAAAAAACATAAGCATAATGAAAACAAAAATGATAAAACAAAGCTATTTTGAAAGCCATGCTCTTTCATCTGTTGAATAAATTCCACAGCTTTTTATGTAATTTAACACATATTTTCTTTGTTTAAGTTATGGTAACATTATAATAACAGATCTTTAACTGATGTGGAGTGAATAATATGACAAGCTTTTGATCCTGATTTTTAAGTTGAAGCATTTATAATCAGTCATTGAGTAAAAAGGGAAATTTGTGTTCAATAAATCCTGTTTTATCATTATTCCACAACCAGGATTATTTCAGTAGCCTTCTTGTTAAATCATTATCTGCTTCTTTGCAGGAAAAAAAAAAAAAAACTCTTCATGTTCTAACCACTGAATTAAACGAGCAATAAATAATTGAGAAATAAATAAACAAACAATCCATTATTAACTTCCCTCATCTATGAAACTCATGAATTTTGTTTTAGGAAATGCTCCATTCACTGAAATGGGAAATTTAACCACACATTGGTTATTAAAACACCAACAAAATTAAAGGTTAGAATTCACGAGTGAACGATAATGAACAAAAGAAAAAAATATATAAATACGTGTCTCTGTGATACCCAGTGTCTAAAATAGTTTTATTTAATCATGTTTGTTTAGATAAAATGCCTCATTTGTGCAGTTAGAGTAAAAATCCGTCTTTCTCTAAGTGTTCTCGAACGTCTCATGCTTCTCAGCGTCAACGTCAGCGTGCATTGCCCAATGAGAACGCGCAAAGCAGTCTTGACGAATGACGTGTACAGGAAGTAAACGCAGGATTCAAAATTGTCTCAATGAACTGACATAAAGCTGATATTTCTTCTCTTTAAGCCAGTTTTATTCGTCGAAATTATGCAAACGTGGAGTCTTGTATCATTGTGTGTGCTGCTGGGAGTTGTTACGAGATGGGGCGTGTCGTTGAATTCTTATTCGGGTAAGAAATACAAGTGGAGTTATTCGTTAAAATAAGGGATAGTTTAGGGACTGCCAAAGTATGAAGCACTGGTTTGAGTGTAGCACGTTTAGCTGCCGTAAAACGTTTTAAATAAAAGTTGGGTTCTTTTGGCTATCAGGGTGTTGTTTTTAGCGGTTAGCATCCAGGCTAATCTCCCCGTGTGACTTGTCATTCATTCATGTAGTTCCCATTCAGCAGGCTAACAGCTGAGATGTTTCTCCTCCAGGGGCGGGGAAACCTCCCATGTTTGGCGACTATGAGGCTCAAAGGCACTGGCAAGAAGTGACCTACAACCTCCCTGTGCAGGAATGGTCAGTGCAAAGCTTTGTTTGATTACTCAGAGGAGCAACAGACAGAAACCCAAATCTATAGGATTCAGTACAGCAAGAAAACTACAGAAGAGCTGAGCGTTATAAACAGTAATCAGATACAAAATAGTAATGGAAAAGTGGAAAATTTAAGACAGGTTATGTTATGCTGTTTTAAGCAAGAAACTGTGCATAAAACTAATTAATGTGAAGTACTGAAAGATGATAAAAGAATATGTCTGATGTGTATCACTTAACCTTAACACCACGTTGTTATATGAGTTTATTCACTGTATGATAGGTTGCAATACATCTGCTGACTTCAGTTCAGCTAAGCTGTGAACACCTGCTGTTTTGATTAAGTGTATTTTTGAAACTATGCTAAAACAACAGTAATAGTCTCTGTTTGAAACGGCTTAAGTCTTCAGCTGACTTTTTTTTTTTTTTTTTTACATACAGTGCATTCAGAAAGTATTCAGACCCCCTTCACTTTTTTCAATTTTGTTATGTTTCAGCCCAATGCTACAGTTGAAAAAAAATCATAAATAAAGATAACTTTAATGTATAAACTAAGGATGATATTTAGTTATCATGTCATTTAGTTCCTTGTCGAGTCAGCCATGAAGCAAAGGGTAAAAAAATGAGTTTAAAAGATCATTAAAGAAGTGAAAATTGTAAGCTCAGTTGCAGTAATTCCCATGCATACAAAGGTAGTGAATGTTTAAGTTTGCTCTGAGTAGCTTACATCATTAAATGGATTCATTCAGACGGCATAATTCAAGATATCTACCCTAGAACAGTCACACATTAACCCCTATAAATGAGAATTTTTCCTGACACTTCCCCATCCTCAAAGCAAACTCATATAACACTTGTTCTCATTCAGGTACTTCAACACCACTGACAATGACTTGTACTACTGGGGTCTGGACTATCCTCCTTTAACGGCCTACCACAGCCTGATCTGCGCTTATGTGTAAGTGTTACCTCTTTAGGTACGTATATATACAGAATATGCTACTAATTTTTTTTTTTTTTTGTATACTGTACATCCTTTAAAGCAGGACACCAGCTGTCATTCAAGAGAGTTTTCAGAGAATACAAAAAATCAATGTAAAAAAACATCTTTCCTTTTCTTATTCTACATTTCCTGCAGAGCTAAGGTAATAAACCCTGAATGGGTGGAGCTGCACAAATCCAGAGGTTATGAAAGTCCAGCGCACAAGTTATTCATGAGAGCTACAGGTACAGTATATCATAAAGAAGAGAATAAAGTGAAAATTTTCCATGATTTCCCTCAACCTTACAAGTCATAAATGTCATAAATGTGCAGTTAAGTCAAATAGTTCATTACTCTGCCTTGGAGGATGTATTTTCTGTTAAAAAGCACTTTGATCTACTGTAATATGAACTGTGATTAAATCAAAGATACGCTGTGCATTTTAATATCTGTATTTTTTACAATATAAATAACATACTTAATGCAAATATATAATGCTCTTCTTCATGTTTCAGTTCTGGTGGCTGATTTGTTGATTTACATCCCTGCTGTGGTTGTTTACTGTTTATACCTGACTGAAGGATCATCTAAAAGAAAGGTAACAAACTCTCTGACCTAATTGCAGTGTTTTTAGTTTAAGATCCAAAGCAATCACACTGATGTCAGCCACAACCTGTTAAAGCTGGATATTTGTGGATATCAGATTTGCCAGTATTTTCAAACTCATTTTAGCCAGTACAGTTACCAGTATATACATATTATATACAAACCATGTGTATAGCCCATATAACAAAACACTGGCAGAAATGTCCTTATCTGCTGAGATAGATACTTTACCTTTTTAACATTTTTTCTCATTCATTTATACTCAGTACCCTATAATGACACAGTGAAAACTAAATTTTAAGATTTTGATGCAAATGTATCACAATAAAGAAAAATGGAAATATCACATTGACACAAGTATTCACATCCTTTGCAAAAACACTGGAAATTTAGCTCAGGTGCCTCCCATTTCTCCCAATCTTTGCTGAGATGTTTCTATACTTTGAATGGAGTCCACCTGTGGTACCACTCTCACTAAGGCCCTTCTCTCCCTACCTCAGTTTGGCCTGGTGACCAGCTCATGGGAGAGTCCTGGTTGTGCCCATTTGAGAATTATGAAGGCCACTTTGCTTTTGGGAACCTTTAGTGACACAGAATTTTTTGTAGCCTTCACCAGATCTGTGCCGTGCAAAAATCCTGTCAGCTTTGAATTTAACACAGATGAATTCAATTGATTGGACTCCAGCCAAGGTGTAGAAACCCTTTTGCAGCATCTAGCAAAGGCTGTGAATACTTATGCCGATGTGATATTTTAGTTTTTTAAATAAATTTGCAAGAAATTCTAAACTTGTTTTCACTGTGCCATGATAGGGTAGATTAATGGGAATAAACATGTTTTTAATTTTAACATCAGGCTGAAACATAACTAAACAGAAAAAAAGTGAAGGGGGTCTGAAAACTTCCTGAATGCACTGCATATCCTGCATCCATAGATCATGCCACATTATTTGCAGATGGCTGATGTTTGCCAACATGACCCATATCAGCTGATATGTTAACACCAAGGGTGCATCTATGCATCCCTACATATTTCTGAACTTATTTATTAGCAACTTCTAAATATTACTTTTTCCCCTGCAGGTTTCCATTCTGTTCTGCTTCCTTCTTTACCCGGGGCTGATCCTCATCGACTATGGGCATTTCCAGTATCCTTTACACACAGGTGCATTCCTAGTTATTCACTGGGATATCATCATTATTGAGGCAAATTTTGTGCTTTGATGTCTGCCATGTATTTGAATCACCATTAATGTACCTTTTGTGGCACTTTGAGATGAACTGATTGCAAGGGTTATATGCCTTTGGAAGATTCAAACTATTTAAAACCATTTTTAAACCTTGATTATGTGGTTGTGGTTGATAAAACTCCAAAGCTTGAATGGAGTTATCAACACCACAATCTGACATAATGTCACTTATATTTTTTCTTCAAATCTGTAGTTTGTTCATTTTGCCTAACAGAGTTGTCATGTACCTTTGGACTTTATGAATAAGCTTCATTTTTAGAGACGGAACTGAAAAAAAACAGGATGATAGAAGTTAGAGTTATCTAACTATAGATGCATAGTGTTGTGTCATTCTGCTGGTTGTAAAACGACTTTAACATAACTGTAAGGGTTTCAGATACATAATCTGAGCCTGCATCAGCTGCTGTTTTTTTAAACGCACTCATCACATGCCAGAACAGTCAGTCTTTTAGTTCAATTTGGTAAAGAAAGCTGTAACCATGCAAAGAGAGCACAAAATTGGCCTTAACCATACTAGGTACAATGGAGTGAGTCTTGGTTTTGCCCTGTGGGGTGTTCTTGCTCTTGGTTTGAGCTGGGATGCGCTCGGCTCCATGGCTTTCTGCCTGGCTCTCAACTACAAACAGATGGAGCTGTACCACGCGCTGCCGTTCTTCTGCTACCTGCTGGGGAAGTGTGTCAAACTTGGCCTGACGGGCCGAGGGTGAGTAGGTTCTGTTGTAGTCTACTTAAACTTTTTATCTTTTAATTTAAAGTTCCTATGATGATTTTTATCAGCGGAACTGAAAACATAATACTGATACTAATTCTTGGTATTTTTTTAAGAGCTATAACAGAACTCAAGAACATCAGCATGACGTTTTTCATTATATTCATCATAAGTAGCATTTTAGACGATTGCAATAAAGAAAGTAATGTTTTTTGTCAGAAATAATACTTGCACATGTTCAGGATAATATCAGCCAAGAGTTAGATCCCTACTGAGAGGGATACCAAACTAAGTTGGGAGGGGGTACCAAATTAAAATAACTCACAAAGTTCCACTCCAGAGCTTTAGTGTTATTTACTTTCATTTTGGAAAACTAACTGAAGATTTCATATCGTCACTTGCAATTTTTGTGTCGTATTCTGCAAAGATTTTTGTCAAATACCACCATTATGAATACTAGATGCTAGATTTTTTTTAATCAGAGATGCACTGATTGTGAAAATCAGGGCCAGAAACTGATACATATTTTTAAATTAATGAATTCTAGCCTGTTTTATGCTTGACACATTCTCAGAGTGTGCATCAAACATGACAGAAAATCTTCAAACACGCTCCTTTGCAGGGCTCCAATGTATCCTTGTCATGTACATCTCCAAAATTTTTACAGACAGGAATTTTGAAGATACTACCCCCTAGCTTTTGGGAGAATATCTGTTTGAAGTGACAGTGAAATGTCAGTTTGTGTCCGTCCACATGCAAAACATAACCAAGCCTTTAGTTTTTTTATTCTTTATGTCTTTCAGTGGTCAAATACGATGTGTTAAAATTGTGGTTTGTAGTCTCTCAGATTGAAATATCACTGGAATGTATCTTAAGCCATTTTACACATGCACTCATGTAAATCTCTGGAACTTTTTTGGATAGGCTGCACCTGAAATCTTCCTGACTCTCCTATTTACACATGCAACACAGCAGGAGACTTACCTGTCAAACAGGAGTGGGGTCTTGAGAGATAGACATGACTTAAAAATGATGGTGCAGAAACAACAGACAAGGCAAAAGAGTCCAAACACTCGTGACAAAATGTGACTTTATATCAGTTTAGTTGAACATATTAACAGTATTAATGAAAGGGTTAGAGAGGGACATGCACAATGTAATGGTCTCATACTGCAAACTTTTTCCTTAACAACTGGCCATGAAAACAAATCACAAATCACAAAATGTCCAATAGATTTTCAAAGCAAATAGGTCAGCCGGATTCCCTGTCTGTGATCAGGTGGATCCATCTTGCAACGCTTCAAGCCGATACACTTCCAGGTCAGCGAATGACCAGACCAATTAGAGTCATTTGAGGAGAAAGAGGCGGGAGCTATGGGTTTGGTTTAGTTTGATGTGCAAACCTTCAAATAATCTCCCGGTGAAGAGATTAGCATGGAAGCAGCCATAGTGGCAGTTTTATCAGCGCTGGACAACATGTCTTTATTAAAAGAAGAACAAAGAATCACAATCATAGATCTTTTTGCTCCTCTCTTAACTAGCTTTTGCTGGAGTTTGATGTATGAACTGGCTCCACCAATAGCATGCTGACTACATCTTATATTTTGCCACTCTGATTGGTCCCTAATGAAAGTGACGGATGGAATTTTCTTCCCACCACCCACCAAGGCTTCTTTTTTTAAGGGTTCTGCCCTTTCTAAACACCGTCTATGTGTTGTTGCCTGGATGGATGTAGAAAATATCCCATGCCAATTAAAAAAACCCTCAGCAGCACTCAGTCAGAAGTCAGGAATATTAATCTGCCAGCTTTGAATTAATGCAAAATAACATATAAACATCAGCTGTTGGCATTAGTGCACTCCACATTGCTTGGAGACAGGCTGATGTCCCTCAAGATTCTGATGCTTGACTGATATGTTGGTATAATGTTTAATTTACTCATGTACTAACTAAAGCAGTGTTGATTTCAGCTGATTTCAGCTCTTTGCTTTTTTATACTTGTTGTTTAATATAAGCCATTTCTATGAGTCTTAAATTAGAAAATGAATATATATGAGAGAAGAAGTAATAACAGGGATAATATTTTAGAGAAAAGCCCAAATGGGATTAATAATAACACTTAGGGCTTGCAAAAGGACCTAGCTTGATGTTGAAATGAATAAAAGCTGCATCAGTTGCCCAAAATGAACAAGAAGTGCTTTGCTTTTCTTCCTGGAAAAGAAAGCATCTATTAACAGAGAGTTAAAATTTTTGCATGCTGATCTTACAGTATGATCAAAGAATTATAGGAAAATAAAAAGGCAGTTGTAATCATAATTTTGGACTTTATTTATTTGTATTCCTTCCTTGAAAAACATAAGACCATAAAAACATCTAAGTGTACTTTCTGGAAATTCGCTGAGGACTTAGTGAAACTTCTCCAGGTCAAACAGAGCAAATTGATTTATTATTTATTCCAGTAAAGTCATAATAAACCCGCCGTGCCCGGTTTTGGCTGTGCCGTTTTGTCACTCTGTGTTGAAATGTCAACTGTGTGCTTAGAGGAGATCTATAACGTCAGTGTTTAAGCGAGCAGTGTCCTCAGGAGAGCCGCAGAATGACTGAGGTAATCAGATTGGATGCTGTTACTGGTGTGTCCAGTGTCTGTTTATCTAGTAACAATGTACCAAGGGCATTTAGTAGCAAATGGAGAGCTGGATTAGAAGAGCCGGGGGGGTTGGTGGGGACGAAGATATGTCCAGATGACACTCTCGCCATGCCCAAACTCCTCAGCTATGCTGTGTGTGCAACTTAACCAGCAGCTTCACAGTTACAGCTGACAAGATAGGCTGACCTACACTGAAGACTTTCAGCTGATGCATGGCTTTCACTGCATTCCTCAACACAAGGGTCAAACCCCAAATTTAGGACCTGCAGACAGTATGCACTAATTGTTTGAGGAGTGTGAGTTGGCAAGACAAACTTAAAGTGTGATACAAACCTATTTATGTTGGAAAACATCAAAGTACTAAGACTGATAGATATACAGTGCCTATAAAAAGTGTTCTTCCCCTTGAAAGTTTTACCCTTTTATTGAGTTTATAAATCAGTGTAATATAATTTGGCCTTTTTTGACCATGAAAAATACAAAAAAACTCTTCAATGTCAAAGTACAAAGTAATGCCAATAAGTGACTACATAAATATAGTCCCCCTTCAATTCAGTATTTAGCAGATGCACCTTTGACTTTGATAACGGCACTGAGTCTGTGTGGATAGGTCTTAGTCAGGTTTGCACATCTGGACACTGCATTTTACTCCATTCTTCTTTGCAAAACTGCTCAAACTCTAGTAGGTTGTACAGGGATCATGGGCGTGAACAGCCCTTTTCAAGTTGAACCACAAATTCTCTATGGGATTGAGTTTTGGGCTTTGACTCGACCACGCCAGAATATTCACCTTGTTGTCTTTAAAACATTTCTGTGTAGCTTTTGCATATGCTTTGGGCCATTGTCTTTACTGGAAAATACATATCTCAAGTCATAGTTCTCTTGCAGACGAGAAGATTTTCCCTTTATTTTGCCGCATTCACTTTACCCTCTACCTTTGCAAGCCTTCCGGGATCGGCTGCCAATTAAGCATACCCAAAGCATGATGCTGACACCACCATGCTTCACAGTGGGGATGTTGTCTTTGTGGTGATGAACATAACGTCTTGCCTGATGGCCAAAAAGGACCATTTTGCTCTCATCAGACCACAGAACTTCGTTCCACTTGACCATGGAGTCTCCCACATGCCTTTTGGTGAAATCCTATCCAGATTTAATCAGAGTTTTCTTCAACAGCGGCTTTCTCTTTGCCACTCTCCCATAAAGCTTTGGCTGGTGAAGAACCCGACCAACAGTTGCTGTGTGCAGAGTCTCTCCCATCTCAGCTGCTGAAGCTTGTAGCTCCTTCAGAGTAGTCATAGGTGTCTTGGTGGCCTCTCTCACTAGTCTCTATCTTGCACAGTCACTCAGTTTGTGAGGATGTCCTGATCTAGGCAGATTTACACATGTGCCATATTCCTTACATGTTTTGATGATGGATTTAGCTGAATGTTGGGGTATGTTCAGTGCTTTGGAAATTTCTTTGTATCATACCCTGACTTATATTTTTCAATAACCTTTACTCTAAGTTGCTTGGAGTGTTCTTTTGTCTTCATGGTGTAATGGTAGCCCGAAATACTCAGTAACCAATGACTGGACCTTCCGGATACAGGGGTCTTTACACTGCAGTTACTTGGGAAACATTCACTGCACTCAGGTGATCCTCATTTCACTAACTGTGACACTACTAGCACAGTTTGACTTGAATTAGTTAAGTCACTTTAAAGGGGATGAATATTTATGCAGTCACTTATTTTACATTATGTATTTTTATTTAATTGACATTACTTAATAGAAATCTGTTTTCAGTTTGACATTAAAGAGTATTTTTTGTCAAAAAAAAACTGAACATGATTGATTTATAAAATCAATAAAAGGGTAAAACAACCAAGGTGATGAATACTTTTTATAGGCACTGTGAGACTTAAATGTGTAGTTTCAGGCCTGTAGCCACAGCCCACCAAGTGAAAGGTGGGGGGGGTCCTCTAGGCTGAGTGTTTTATTACTTGCGATTTAAAAGTATTTGAAAATGTGAATAACCTTAGTCGAAGTTGTCTGAATATTTATGTACTGCCTCTTTTCTGTGTCTGACCCTGCTCATGTAGGTTTTTTCTGCTGGTGAGAATTGCTGCAACGGTGTTGGTGACCTTTGCTCTCTGTTGGCTTCCCTTTCTGTCTGACCCTGGTCAGGCCATGCAGGTGATCAGGAGGATCTTCCCTGTGGCTCGTGGCCTGTATGAGGTACTGTAGTGTTGCGTGAATGAAAATTTAGCCCGGAAACTACAACCGCCCTGTGAAGCTTTATGTTGCCTGTGAGCTTCCTCTCATCAAGAAAACATTTGTACTCTTTGTCACGCAGGCGTCTAAGAATAGCAGCTCCCAACTTGCTATATATCATTAAGAGAAACTTCAGGAAGATAGCATCTCCTGACACAAACACAGCTGAATAGAAAGGCCTTTATAAATTGTTTTGGTCCTCTACAGCCGGGGGAGAATGTACATTTCCCATGAAATTTCCCTTGAAGTGAAGCAGATTTTTACTCTCCTCTGCGACATCAGACTTTTATGTATGGATGTGACTTTAATTATGGTAATCAAATGTCCTGAATTCCAAGCAAAATATGGAATAAATCTGAAAAATGTTTGGCATTTTGATTCAATAAGCCTAAAGGATTATTTTTATGTCCTACATGATAAAATATATGTTTCTTATGTTATCAACAAACAGAGCTGCTGTTGTGTGTCTGTTTTCCCTGAAGCCAAGATAATTTAATATCAGTTAGGACATAAGTTTGTGGCCTGACAAGCGTAGATGACCTTGGGATGTTTACAGACTAAATATAAAGAACAGAAGTCAGTATTGTTACTCATTCATAAAAGTTAAGGACTGTATAAAATCATTGGATGGGGAGAGGCTTGCCTGGAGAGTTGTCTGACTTTTCTATGGTGATCAGGTGTCTTTTATTTATTATCTTTTAATTTAATTATAGCTGCGTTTCCTCGATTTTCCACCTGTAACGAGCAGTATCTGGCCAGTTAAACAGAGATGGTTTAAACCAGTGGATCTCAACTGGTAGACCCACCATCATCTCTTCCATGTGCAATCACGGCCCAGATTCCTTTTTTAACAGCTTAGTTTTATTGAATAAAGTTTGAGCCTTAAATGGATCAAAATATGTGACTAACAAAGACATGTGTGTTACTATAGAGGCCTTCTTATGACATGCATGTTATGCAGTGTTTATCCCACTTTTTCAGGTTTCATTTACCTGGGAAAAACAGTTTATTTTGCCAGGAAAAAAGAAATGAAAAGGTGAAAAGTGAGGGAAAAATAACCTAGATTTACTTGATATAAATAAAAAACGGAGTAAAATATTAAATGTATTCCCTTTCCACCCCATAGGTGGAAAGGGATTTATTGGTATCATTTCTGCCGTTATTAACAACCAGTATTTTGGCTATAAAAATCTGCCTGTATCTGTAGTAGATATTGGCTGTACAAACTTATATGTTAGTGAAGTTTTAGGCTAAACCAACAGACGTACATCGGCTTAAGTCTTTTTCTTTATTCATAATCATTCCTTACTTATTAAATTGGATTTTAAGAACTAAATTTTGTTAATTCAGCCATCATCAAACTTTATTTTGTGTGTTTTAGGGAATGAAGTTTTAGGTCTGAACTACCTTTAAATATCGGTATTGATATAAACTAAAATTAATTTGTAAATATCGGCATATTGGATATCGGCAAAAGTTCCAATCGTGTATCCCCATTTTTTATGTTTGCCTCACTTGCTATTGGATTTTTGCTCCTAAAAATCATTAACCCAAATGGCCTGTAACTCCCTTAAGTCCCCATCTTCCTCATTTCCAACTTTTCATTCTGACTGAACGTTCATTTCAGCCAGAAATGGGCAAGGCCAGCATCGTTTAGAGAAGAGATGGGCAATTTTGAGAGGGTCAAATTAATTCTATTGCCAGTGCCAAAGGGCCAAATTGTTACAGATCGATGGATGTTCTGATTTAAATCCTGTGATTAAGAATTCAATAAAAGGAAGAATATGTTGCTTACACGATCATTTATTGTAGCAGTATTTATGTTTTTAAACTCTATTGCAAAGAGAAATACAGAATTGAATCAATTTCAAGCTGCCTTTTGAATGCCGCAGAGTTACTTGATATTTTACTTGTATATTTATTTTGTTGCAAATCTATTTAAAATCTACTAAAAAGAAAAAATATCAAAAACTCCATCAAACAAATTGAAAAAAGTAAAGATAGATTATACTTAAAATAAACATTTAATTAAGATTAAAACGTCAAAATGGAATAAAAATAAAAAATAAATTAAGAAGCCAAAGAATTTATTTATTCTCATGAACAATAAATAAACTAAAAATAAATCACAGTAAATTCATTTGTCATGCTACAAATTAACAATAATAAAAGTGGCACAGCTCACCATTAGAGGCTGTCCTGTACTCTCCTGATCATAATATCCCATAAATAACAGATAGAGTCCCCACTATCTAAATCCAGTCATATATTTAGTCCAAAAACATGATTACTCCCATAAAGATTCATGGAGAAGTTTGGTATAATTTCAGATTTGTTGTTGTTGTTGTGCTCTATAGTCAGCTGTATTTGTTGTAATAATGTATTTCCTCCCAGAAATTCTTAACAGTGCCATTCAGAAAAAAATGTCTGCCAACCTCAATCTTTTTTGGAGTCTGTAGTTTGACAGGGCCTGGTCTTTTCCTCTTAAAAACAGGTGTAAAATCCTCAATTTCTGTTGTATTGTTATATCTGAACTAGCGAAGGCTTCATGTTTTGGTCCAGTTGAGTTTTCCAGCTATTACCCCCAGCTTAAGTCACCTAAAGGCCTCTGTCTCACAATACAAATTCAGATGGGAAAAACTGAATACCATTTGCAGCTACAGTGAGTCTGACGGACACCTTGTTTGTGCTTGTACTCCTAATGGTTCAAACCCAAAACATAGTTTAATTTGGGTATTCCTGGAAAATCATTTTTGACTCATTTAAACAGAATTCTAAGGGGTTGAAAACTAGCATCCCAAATTTGAGATATTTTTTTGACCAATCAGATTTACATGGGTCAGTTTGGATCCCAGCGTGTACAAAACATGACAGAAAGAGAAATGAAAGCAAATAGTCATGCTTACAATGTCCTTTGTAGACTTTCTGTCGCAGTTTTTTTTTCAGGCACATATTAGTGACCTACTAAAAGCAGAACTACAACCCACTTTTGGGTCCCGACCCAGCAGTTGAAAACCACTGTCCCAGACATTAATAGCTGGTGGCAGCTGTAATGTGCATTATTTGTTTGATGCCGATGTTCAGCAGGATGAAAAAACTGATTTCTGTTAGTGGTATTAGAACATCTGCAGTCATTCAACACTGTAAAGTAGCTTTCCATTAAATAGTTAGTGATCTCTTAGCTCGAAGTCTGTGGGAACTGAACCTACATGAAGAGATGTCCTTAATTCACCCGCATTAATAAAATTTCTGTTGGCACATGATGCTGTTTAGATGATAAAAATCAACAAGTGATCCCTTCAAATTTAATCCATTTACAGTGGGAAAGGCAGTTTGTGATATTTTAAGATTTCTCTGCAATGTCTTTATTAGTTTGTATTTTTGTTCAATGTTGGTGTTTTTGTTTGTGGTTATTTTTAGTTTGTGCCTACAGGATGAATTAAGGTTCATTATTTTTAGGAGGTGATATTTTCTGAGAAACTATTTGAGGGTTTAAAGGAAATTATTTGGAGCATGATGCTGTGATCAGTGGTCTTTATGGAAGTCATACATGAGCTGCGTGGTGTTCCTGCTGCCCCGCACGGACAGGGGCACACATGGATCCCCTGCAGGATCAAAAGAAAACGAGGGAATAGGAAAGGTCAGGAGATCAGTTCCAGTCTGTGTCCATGAGGAGTCTGAGTTTAGTGTGTACAGTAGGGAGATAGAGATGAATCCAGCTAATTTATGACCTGGCTGCCTTCAGCACTTCATAGCACAGCCGTGTTTTACCCGCATGGACTGATGTGTCGGGCCAGCACTGACTTACAGGCGTATCAGAGCACATGCAGCAACTGCTGCCTGCTATGGAAAGTATAAAAGTATGTCAGTAATGTTTGGAAGCTGTTGGGGAAGTCATTTCTTCTCACTGGCTGAAGTTAAACTATGGCTAAACCACCCCAGAAGAAATAACTTTATCTGATTAATAAAGTTACTCAGATAAACTTGCTTGATCTGTCACAGAAGAGCTATGAGTGTTTGTGGAAAGAAAAAAAACAAAAGGAGAATAAAATTGTATAATTTATGTGTAAAAAATTCTGAGAGCTGATGTTCACTAATGTTAAATCAAACAACTTACCCTAGAAAGTGTGCAATGTGTCAGATACATCATTAAAATACGCTAATGAAAACTGTCAAACAACTGCAAATTTTACTCACGACTTATCTGTAATTTATTGGGGTTGATCATGATTAATTCTCCCCTTTTTGTCACTAGTGCTGTTGATCAATTAAAACATATTCTAATTAGTTGTCAGGTTTGATTTCACATCAGTAGATGTAAAATGTAGAAGTAATTTGGATGAACCTCAGCCCCTTTTTTTGTGTTTGTCACCAGAGGAGGAGGTGAGACAAGTGCAGACTGTCCATTCAACAGTTAGTCTTGGATGGGGTTGATCTTTGGGATGGATAAAATGATAAAAATAAAGAGCACAGGGGATTTCTAGCATCTGCTTTCTTCCTATTCACAAAGCTACCTTGGATGGTTGTGTGATGGCAGCAGAGTGGGATTAATCCACATACTTTTTCAATCACATTTTTTCTCCTGTGATTAATTAATCAAAATTATTTTCAAATAATGACAGTTCCATTTGCCACATTTTGAAATTCCACTTTTTTTATTGTAAACTTCATTTCATTTTCTAAATAAAAGGTAATTGAAATCCTGTTTGGATGCAAGCCTGCTTTTATTTTGAAAGAAGATACAGAACTTTAGGTAGAACCAAGATTACAGCATGAGCTTAACATGGAAAAATGAGTTTGCTATGGGTTGAAAAAGAAATCAGGGATTAGTAATAAGGTAAATGTTTGATGTCACAAGGTGCAAAGTGAAGTATTTTAAAGATATATTTTTTGGCTTTTTATGCCTTTATTTAGAGAGGAGAACAGTGGCTAGAGATGTTAACATGGAGGAAAGAGTGAGGGTGAGACATGCAGGAAAGGAGGCGCAGGCTGCACTTGAACTTTGACCACATACGTAAATGGGGCACGCCTTAAACCACAGGCCTCCTACAAAAGTGCAGATGACTGAAGACTTTTCTAGTGAGCTGTCTGTAAGATTTCTTTATTCAAAATATTATTATTTTTTTTTTTTTTCTTTATTCAGATAGGATAGCTGAAGAGAAACAGGAAACATGAGGAGAGAGAGTAGAGGGAAGACATGCAGCAGACAGCGAAGATACCAGGAATCGATCCTGCGACCAGTGAGTCGAGGATTACAGCCTCTACACAAAGATCCAAACCAGCACCCAGCCTATGAGTTTTTTCAAAGTGAAATGAGACATTAAGTAGCCATGATGGGCTTATTTTAGATCGCTGTGACTACAAGGGGATGCTGCAGTGGCTTAACCAAAATGTGCTGAAGAGGCGTGGGAATAGAAAAAACCGGTTCAAGATGAGAACCGGTTCCAAGTGGTTCAATTTATCAACATCATTTACATTTAATTTTAACGATTCCCTCATCAGTGCCTTACTTTCACATACCTTGAAACAGTTTTATCTTTTAAAGAAACTGAGCAATAGTATTGTATTTGAATTACTGGAGACAGTGAGGTATAATGGTATTGGCTACTCTGAAATCTTAGGCTGGCTCTTCATCGGCAGTGGGCTCCGGCCAAAAAGTAACACTGAACAGGGATACTTCTCTGATGAACTTTAATTACTTGTGAATGAACAGTCAAAGGGTCTCTGTAATTAAAAAAATAGAATAAAAACATACTGGCAGGAATATATTAGCATTAGTCAGTTAGCATTAGCATGCTAAAATCACGCTAGCATTGGGATCTGGTCTTCAGTTCGAGACATAGCACAGCAACATTAGATCAAAATCAAAACATTAGCATATTATCTTGGACTCCTAGCATAATTGCTTACAAGTTGCTAATTCTTTTAGATAATAAAACAATCAATACTGAACATGCATTATAGCATGGAGAAGTACATATTAATGGACAAAAGGGGATGCGATAAGCTTCTTAGACATCTTACATATGCTCATGCTCTCATACGTTGTTCAGTCCTTGAAAGTCCTGATCAGTAAAAGAAAGAACTAATACAGAGCAAAAGTAAAGAACCCCAGAAGGCTCTCTTAGCTGCCTTGGTACTGCCTGAACAAAGTCTATTTTAATCCTTCTAAAGCTTTCTACTGTGCTGCCACCTACTGGACAAGGCAGGAATTCAGCACTCTAGTTCAAGTTCAGAGATTGAAGATCCAGAGAGACAACAAAAAAGAGTTTTGTTTTTTTTTTCCAGCATGTTTGACGTTTTCAGTTAGCAGAACTGTTTATTATAGCTAGTAATTGAAGTGTGCTTGTCACTGACTCGTTGGCGGCATACATCTTGTTCAGTGTTCACAGAGAAAGAGACTCAATTAAATTTTGGTTTTGAACAGCGAAAATCTATATAGTCTACTTTTTCTAAAAAGAGAATTCACAGGAAGCGATCGATAAGGGAATTGATTAAGTATTATCTTGTCAATTCTCATCCCTAGAGCTGAAAGGGGCAATAAAGCATGCAATTGATCGCAGTGAGAAAAATTAATGCACTTGTTATGGACCTCAATCATATGAAACAAAAACTTTTTCTGCAAATGGTGGAATTTCTACAAGAAAGGAGATGAATTGAGATTAAGCATAGAAATTCTGAGGTCAATCACGATTATGCCAATACAATTTTATTTTAGCTGATACCGATATCAGTCCTGACATATAAAATGCAGTTCATCCCTCAAATTTCACCCCATTAAATTGTTAAAAGTTCATGTAATGAGGATAAATAAAGAAAAAGAGTTCAGCTGACAAAGATCTATTGGTTCTGCCTAAAACTTCACAAACTTATTCATGCATACGGCTGCTATTTACAGCCAATATATCAGCTGGAAGTATCAGCAGACATTGGCATATTTGCCTAAAACCATTACTGTGTTGATAATATAATGTATCCCAAATACATCTATATTTGAACTTGAATGGCTTTGCTGTCAAAAATGCATTCATATAAGTTTTTAAAGCATGTATTTCTATTTTTTGCTTGCTAGTCTGTTTCGTAGCATTCACACATATGAATCTGTGGTCAGTCAGACATTACATGTGAGAGAAAATGAGACGGTAATGTGATATCAATTTAAAAATAAAGAGATAGTTTACTGTGAGAGAGTACTTCAAAGTCTTTAGATTAATGTGTTGAAAGCTGTCAGAGGTAAAGTAACTGTGTGTGTTTCTCTGTGACTGACAGCTCCGAGGAAAAGCTTTGCAGCTCTCATGTCTGAAACCCTCTACCCCCCACCCGAGGTGGCACCCAGCACAAGGTGTCACGGATGTGAGAAGTAATTGAAAATTCTACCAGGGGGAGCAGATGGCAGCACGCGCTGCGGCGGTAGTTGTTCATCCGAATGATGCAAACATAATACACAGGGTGTGAGAGACACTATACTCCCCTGTGACGACAGCACCAGAGGCTGCTGGGGGCAGCTCGTCCTGAACTAATTGTGAAATTGTGCACGTAAGCAGAAGCTATGGACAAGGGGACAGGGGTGAGAGGGGGGTCCTGGGGTAAGGGGAAGGAGAGGAGGAGGGTGGCGGGTGACTGGTGGTCGTGGCAGCTTCTGGGCGGGAGCAGTTGTAAGTTTACCCACTGAGCTGCATTCTGCCGTCTCACGTTGCTGCCTGCTCACAAAAATGGCACCAAATGCCTCTCCCTGTGAAATTCCTCTCTAGCTTATAGGTGAAGAAGCCGCCCCCCCTCCTCTTAATTCATGTGGTGCCTTCAAGAACGTTCCCGCAGCAGTTATTTGAAGCAGAGAGAGGGAGAAACGGGCCGAGACGACACAGCAGAGGCTGGTCTGGTGCTGCTGACTTGACTGCCATTAAGATCCACACAGCTGTGCAGAGAGCAGCTGTAGACCAGAGAAAAGAGGGAGAGCGGGACAGAAATAGGTTTTCTAGACAGGGCCACACAGTGGATCCATTCACAGCCGAATAATAAAGCTGATCTGGGCCGTCTGTGTCTGCAGCGTGTAATATCACGGCGCACGGTCGTGGCTTGGGCCTCCATATCATCTGATCCCTGCACAACTGCTTAAGCGCTTAAATCAACTGAATCTCTCAGCAACGCCCTCCTCAGCTCTTAGAAACCACAAGTACTTTTAGGCTGATATTATGGCTCTAATATATCTCCCACATCATTCACAAAGATTAAAGATCTGATTTTTATGGGTTATTTATGAGAGCGATGTCAACATGATGCAATTAAACACGAATTTAAATAAATACTGTTTATTTTAGGACTGAAACCACATGTTTAATCATAATTTAGCAAACTGGCCATTTCCAGGTATTTTATTAGATTAGTTAATTTTAGATATTAGTTGTTCTCTGCTTTGTATTCAAAGCCCTAAATGGAAAAAATCAGAGACTGATTTGGGTTTATTGTCAAATATGAAAACACATGCAAGTAGTTTGAGTTGTTGTGGTGCATAGAGACAAAGAGAGCAAAGCAAACAGCAGCACTTCAAGCAGCACACTATTCAAATAAAATAAAATATTATATAAAATATATAAAACATCATCATGCATCATAAGATTGATCTTTCTTAAGATTTTATTATTGAATTTTCTGTGTAGTTTGTGAAGGACTGTGCGAAATGTAGCCAACAAAGTGAGCAAACAAATATTGTTTGTTATGCAAAGACAATGAGATAAATATTGAGAAAGCAACCATAATTTACTTGTTATGATGGCGTTGGAGTAAAATTAAATAGCTGGATATTTGTCTATTAAACGCTTCTGTACATCAGAGACATTTTTTGCCACCATTTTTTATTCTATGCACACATTTGCGACCCACTTTTTGGCCTTGACCCACCAGTTGAGAACCACAAATATAGAGCGCCTCATTGGGAGAATTATGTAACGTATTGACGTGTTCTTTGCAGCAGAGCACTGTGGTTGGTCTCCATGTGCTGCTTCTGCAGAAAGTTCTCTGGTTTGACACTTGACCTTGTGTCCCCAAGTTTACTAATAAGTCTCATGTTATTTTTGACAGCAGAGTGAATTTATGATGGCGGCCTGCTGACGTACAACATGTCTCTCTGGAATGCTGCAGGCAGTTTTATTGCACTTTGAGTGGAGAATTACTTATAAAGATGCTAATTCACTTTCTCTTGTAAATTCAATCAAGAATTCTTTTATTTGCTGACTTCTAAACTGTTTTTATGTTTTCGTCTAACCTAATCTCTCATTTAACCAAGTGGTCTCTTGCTCTCTCTTTCTGTGTAAACAGGATAAGGTTGCCAACACATGGTGCAGCTTGAACATCCTGATAAAGATCAGATCCATTTTGTCCAGTGACACTCAGATTTACCTCAGGTAATCCTCTCTCTAACAAGCTCTCACTATTTACCCCTCTTTCTCTTCACTCTCTCTTTCTGCTTAATTTTCTTCTTTGACTGCCCTCCCTCTCTCCTGTTTACAATCCTTTTTTCCTGGAAAGAAGAAGTTGTCTGACAGTGATCCAGAGGGGTGGAAATAAGATCATCCCTTAAGGAAACATCTTGTGAGGAGCATTTAGACAGAAAGTCGCGGCTATAAAAGAGAAATTAAACTAGTTTGTTACAGATTTATTAGATCTCTCTCTTTTTACGACCGTTTACAGTATTTAAATTGTCTTTTAAAGTGCTAATCACATTTCCCAAGAGCCTAAAGTGACATTTTCAAAGTATGCTTTGTTACAAATATGAAATAGTCAGATTTAACAAGTGTATTTGTTCTTAAAAATAGCTCAATAATGTTATTTTAACCCAAATGAATCCAAAATATCCAAATTAACATTTTATTTGAGATACTGAACTGGAGGTAATCAGTAGTTTAGTGGAGGTATATCTTGTTTTTCCTGGGCCGATACACAGTATAAGTAGTTAAAATGAGCAAGGCCGCCTATAAGGGGGGATAAATAGGCAAGCTTTTGGGGCCCAGCTAAATGGGGGGCCATGGAGGTCAGCATAATCATGGTCCATTATAAAGTTAGGCTGTGATAATATTTTATTGACCTGAATAATAACCACTCTTATAAAAGCAAAAACAGTGATTTTTTTATTTATAATGTAGTACACATCACCTTTTAATAAGTGATGATAACAATGTGGAGGGACACACTGAACTAAATTATTAGGAAAGTAATGCCAGACTTCATAGCTAAGTAATAATGGGCATGAATGTCAGGATGCCAGAAATTAAAATAGAAAAAAAACGGAGACAACCTTTTTGGAAGGGAATAGAACAATTGTGAAAAGGGACAAAAAGTGGATGAAAAGTGGCAAGAATGAATTAAAATAGTAATAAAAAAATGGGCATGAATGGGTTAAAAGTAGCAGCAAAGGGCAAAATGTGGCAAAAATGGGCAAACAGTGTTAAAAAGAAGTTGCAGAAATGAGCAAGAAGTGGCAACAATGGGGTAACATGGCAAAAAAAAGGTGCAAAAAGTGTCTTCAATGTGCGACAAAAGGGTACAAAGTGACAAAAAAATGGCAAATATGAATAAAAAGCAGTAAAAGAGGGCAAAAAATGGCAGAAATACAGAAATGGGTAAAAAGGGGAAAAAGCTCTGAAAAAAAGTGGCAGAAATGGGTAAAAAGAGTGCAAACGGGATAAAACTAGGTAAAAGTTCCAAAAAAGTTGCGCATAATGGGCGAAAAGTTGCAAAAATTGGCAGAAAATGACAAAAAGCAGTTTAAGTAGGCAAAATGTTACAAAAAGAAACAAAAATGGTTTAAAAGTGGCAAAAAGATGCAGCAATAATGGATGGAAAAAAAATGGTTTAAAAGTACCGCAAACAAGTAATTTTAACATCAGAACCCAAAAACAGTTGTTACACTTTTCGGCTCTGACATGAAGTAACTGTTAGCCAGGATGCTAGCACAAATGCTATGGATCCTACACACATGCATTGACATCATCAATCATTTCCAACTTTAATCCAATGTAAACAGTGGTGAACTGATAGCCATTATGGCATCTCATGGGAATAGCACAATTTAGTGCTGATTTGATCTAGAAAATAGGGATAATGCTTTTCAGAGGTTATGTAAGATCATACTCACTTCAAATGAAAGAAATCTGATCCCGGTTTGTTTAAATTCTCTGTGTCATGTGAGCTCATGTAGACTGTATGCATGACACAATAATAGAACAAAAACCTCAAACTTGTAACTGAGGCCATGAGTGATGATATTCAGCACAGGAGTATTAATGTGAGCCTGCAAAGAGGATTGAAGACCGGTGGTGCTAGCACTGCTGAAGAAAGCCACACTCTGTAAACCAACTTTGCATCATTTCAGTGGGAAGTTGGTTTATAGAGTGGACTTTCTTGACTTTGGACTAGTCAGATAAACGTATTTATAATTTGTGTCAAGTCAGATTTGAAATTATCAGCCTGGGAACAACACTATTTGCTGGTCTTGCAAAACAGTGTGCAACGCTTTTATCTAGCCTTGCCAGGTCCCCCTGTCATAGCTTTAGGACCCCATCTGGTCCAAAGGCCCCACCTTGGGGATCATCGGGCTATTACCCTTGTAATGTCTAGACAGTCAGAGTTGTGGAAGGGACAGACTGTGGAGAGTGAAAGCAGAGCCAGAGAGAAAGGCAAGCATTGCAGCAGAGCCGAAGTTGCACACTTTTTATTCAGTGAATTTCACTGAAAGTCAGTAAATTACAATGTCAAATCAGAAAATCAGCAATGTGCAAGAGCCCTGATAATTAGCCAGATTGATAATCACTCCAGCCTATTTTAATGGTATAAAATAAGATTGAAGATCTAAATTAGCAAGCACACCTTAGTACAAGACACTCAAATATATAATTCACTCTCTTCTTTGGTAGATATCTTCAAGCAGCCTGAGTCTTCATTTTTGTGTTTTATATCTGGAAATAAGATGTTTATTTGAACCGGTCAAGTGCATATGCCTCAAGATAAATCTAGTAAGATTTTTCTTAAGAAAACTAGACAAGCAGACTTGTTACGATTCAAGTTTTTCCAGTTCAAACCCCAAGACTTTCCAAATCTGAAATTCCAAACAACAAATCTTAACATGAAAGAGGGCAGCACTGGTAGCCTGGTGGTTATGTCTGTGGCCTCTTGTACAGAGACTGTTGTCTTTGAAGCATGTGGCCCAGCTCTCTATCCCGTCTGTGGCTCCTGTCCCCACTTTTTATCACTAGTTTTATACTCGTTCCACTGTCCTATCTAAATGAAGTGCATAAACGCCCAAAACAGGTAGAACCAGCTCATTTTTGTCGAAAAATCCCTAAAAATTCAACAATTAAGGTGTTTGGCATCTACTTTCAGCTGAAAGAGAGACAAAATGTTGTGACTCTATCACGTGATCAAATAAAGGATTTAAAGGAAGTGAGTGACAAAGTAGTTATACTGGGACAGATACTCTCTGAATACTTTTCTTCAGAGTATAAAATATTGAGAGAATTATTTTGATTAGAGCTCCAAACATCTCTTAAAGTGGATGCAGTGCCTTTGTCATGGTGGAGTTTGCTTAAATAACTGGACATGCTAATTTTAGGAGTCCTGTGTTTGCAGCATGAACATGTTTCTGGCAGACTGTTGAGTCCAGGGATCATCTCGGACCTCTTTGACTGAGGTGCATTTCAACAAGTGAAACGGGCTCTTGTGTTTTTGGCGTGGGGAGTGGATTTCTAAACGCCCTGGTGTGGGTTTACTGTTTGCTTTGAATGAATCCGCTGTGAGGAGTTATCCACGTCTTTTCCAGATCATGTAACCCTGCCCTACAAATGACACATGAATTACCCACTCAGAGCCTAGACAGACTAAATACCCACTTTATTAAGTCTATTTATTTACTCTTCATTATGCTGAGCTATCTCTGCGTGTGGAACTACGAACACATTTTTACCCTCATACCAAAGGCTAAACCGCTGCCCGACCTTTCAGCACATTCACACTGACAAATAGTTTCTTTCTTCCGGTGCCTCCACCCTCAGCAGGTGACAATTGAGGGGTTAAAATAATGCCTGCTAACCCTAGGAAGGGGGGTAGTTTTTGTTTGGTTCCCACATAGCACAGGTCTTAGGCAGTGTCTAAAAAATAGCAGGAAACATTCACAGTTGTTTCAGTCGTTTTTGTACATGCACTCTGGAAAATTTCCCCCCAAAAATTCTGCAAATTCAGAAAAAATTCAAAGTATGGGCCACGGAGGCAGTAAACTATAACACTAAAAGCAAGAATGAGATACAGGCAGCAGAGATCACACCGGTCATTCAGTCTCCAGTCTCCAGTCATGAGCTGTTTGCAGGATATAAATGTCATCACCACCTCCCAATGGATCGCTGGGAATTTCTTGAATATTTCCTGCTGTGCTCCCACATCTGCTCACACTGACTTCATGCAAGACAATTACAAAAGGACTGGCAAGACAGTTGATTTAAAAATTCAGCTGTTTGTCTTTGGAAGTTTTCACATAAACCTTTCTTAACTTTGGAATGATATAAAAATGCATTGCTCACATAGCCTCAAAGTTGATTTAATACTTTCCTACTGTAAAATTAGTTTTTCCTGATACAGTTACACCACTTTCCCACAATATTTGATTTGTACTTTTACACTGCAGATGTGTGTTGATCTGATTTGTTTTGTTTTCAGTGCTGCCTGCACTCTTCTGGCTGTCCTACCATCCTGTATAAAACTTCTGACAAACCCGACCTTCTGGCAGTTTAAACTGGCCCTGGTGAGTAAGCAGATATTCACATCCTTAGAAAGAGATGTGTTTAACCATTTAAGTGTAGATAGAATTGCTACAAAAAGGTCTGCTCTCACAATAAAGTATTAAACTTTGAACTTGACTTTTGGTGATGAAGGTATACAGCAGCTGAAAGAAACATGCATTTCAGCCCAAGACTTTTTCAGTGTTAAATGTTGCAGGAAATGCTGACCAAAGCCACTGCTGGTTCTAGATGGACTTTTCGTCCTGGAAAATTTCATCCTGGCCTTTTTTGGTTGAATCTTACACTCTAAACCTGGTTGACACACTGTAAACGGTGGTCCCTTCATCCCCTTTGAGAGGTCTACTAAATAATTTCTGCCAAAAATGACAAAGCTTAGGAGTAAATGCCATTGAGAAATAAGATGTGTATTCTCCCTGCTTTCACTGATTATTGTTGAAAGAGGTGAACATGGTGGACAGTATATCCTTAAGACTACTTCATGCTCTTTTTCATACTCTGCATTCTTTTGTCTGTTTTTTGGCCGTTCTCTCAAAGCTTATGGCTACAGACCAAACATTGCAATACCACTGCCAATCATTAGGGCAGCGTTGAGTAATGCAGTCAACAGTTCAACCCAGAGTAGCAAAGCAAGGCATAGAAGAACTATTTAAGAAAACAACAGAACTTAATTGAGTTAGCCGAGGAAATATCGCCAAATAGTGAGTGTTCTGTTGTAAACTACAAACATATCAATGATGTTAGCTCACCTGGGAACAAAGATCGAAAGCGACTAGAGCACGGCTGAGCAGAGGACGGATCGTTCTTCTTTGAGTCTGTAAGACGGACAGAGCAGCGTCAAAGTTGCTCCATGAGAGATGGTGACCTTTAGTGGATTAGTTCATCAATGTCCACTCAAACGTTAAAGTAATGCTTAAAAATGCACCAATCTATTCTTGTACCTACATAGAGCTTAAATGAGCCTTTACATCAGGCCCTAACTGGATGTGAGCAAGCATCAGCAGATAAATTAGCTACATTACATTGACTTCTACTGTAGTATCCTGATAGCATGCAAGCAATGCAGCACAACATTTTTCCCCTGTTGCCCTGCTCTTATTGTCCTCACCATCATTCCTGCTGAAATGACGAGGAACAATGAATGAGGTAGATGACAAGGCATCAGGGGCATCTGACAGGAAGATTTCCTTGATTTGGAGCTGATTGGCTTTTAAAGGGTGGAGATAGTTGTGCATAAATTGTGTAAGTCAGTCATCAAACCAAGGTTATAATACTTTTCGATTTTTCTTCTTTTTAATTTCATTTTTTACTTTCTGTTTTGAATTTCAGATTAGTTTTTATTTTGACTTCTGGTGAGTTAGTTTAGTTTTTATTTTGCAAAAAATGCTTCGTTTGTGTTTAGTTTTTATTCGTTTAAGTGATAGTTTTAGTTTTGTCATAAATATGGGATACTTAGAGGTGAGACCCAAAAAGGTAAAAAAAAAAAAAAAAAAGTAAAAACATTAAATGATTTTTTAAAAATACATTCAAATAGGCTACTGTTCACTTTTCATTTTATTTATTCAAAACTGATGTTTGAAAAGAGCTCACGACCTAAAATTACAATTGTGTAAAGTCTTGACCAATCAAATCAGGCCAGTCAGGATGCTGCTGTCAAAAATTAAGGAGATTTTCAGACATACAGTGCTTAACAAATTTATTAGACCACCCTAACCCTAACCAAAGTAAGGTTTATGCCACAGCTGCCCTAAATTAACAGCACTGGTAATTACCAAAATAATTTTTCATGTTTCTGCAATGGTTAATACACCAATATGTAGAAGGTCTTTAACCCAAATGATATTTTTAATGCTAAAATATAATTATTATTGTTATCCATGAATTTTCTAATTTACTGATTTACAAAAAACTGAAAAAATAGTAAAGCACATTAATATGTCTTGATTAATACGTCAAATTATAGTTATTTACTTGCATTCCTGAACAGAAAAATGAGTTTTAGTGGTTGAATGTTATGTTTGATTAATTTCTGACTTCTCAGAGAAGCCCAGTGAGCCGGCTCAAATTTGGGTGAATTTGGTTTGAAATCCCTCATTCCTGTTCAAAATGGTAAAGCCTGGAGAGCTCACTGAAAATGAAAGAGTCTGCATTAAAAGCACTTCATGATGCTGGATGGTCTCTGAGACAAATATGACAGGTGGTCTAATAAATTTGATAAGCACTGTATATTTGGTGTATCAGCCTTATTCGGATACGCCATGAAACCAAAATGGCAAGCTATTAAAAAAAAAAGCATGTTAACTGTTTGTGCATAAATATATGAATTATTCTTACCAGAATTGTTATTTTTTAAGTGAGCTGTAAACATGTTTATTTCTACTGCAAAAATCAGCATTTTATTATTGGGAGTTTGAATGACCTCTGGTGCTTCTGCAACTACAACTGCAGTATTTTGCACTCCCTGGCTTCATATTTAATTGCCAGAGGATGCCACTTTGCTGAAATATGTTTGTTTTTTTCAGCTGCTGTTTTCCTTTATCATTAAAGTATAAACTAATTGCAAGTACTAATGTTTTTTACTGTGGTGTTTTTTGAGTTAGCACAGATTTTTGATTGCTGCGTTGTTTGCATTAATGGTGAAATCAAATATGAGTAATTGTATAACTTTAAATTGTTGGAGAATTGCTTTGCATCACGCTGTCTTGATAAATTCAATAATGACTAACTGCATTTGTTCCCCTTTGTTTAAAATTTTTTTAACTCATGTCTTCAATGAAAAGCACGTTATCCAGTTACAACATCAAAAAAAAAGTTATACTAATAATTTTAATTTCACTTTCAGATGAATTCATCATTGGCATTTTTCCTCTTCTCTTATCAAGTCCATGAGAAGTCCATCCTCCTGGCTGCCTTGTAAGTATGGCAGTAATACCAGTAATGCACTACTGGGCAGTTTATCAGATGTAATAGCAGTGGAATACTGCTTTTATCTTGCTGTCATAAAAACTCACAGGTGCAGATTTAATTTTGTCTCTTTGTCAACTCATCTCTCAGTCTATGCCCAATGAAAAGATTCTAAATGTGTGCACTAAGTTTCACTATTCTGCTGCTGCTCTCACCAAGTTTAAAGGAGCAATTTATTAAAGTAAAAACTTGCTAGATGAGAGGTTATTCACCTCTGTCACCATATTATGTGCTGCACAGACAGAAAAGAAGCTTCCACAGGAGATACAAGCCTGATGTGTCATGCAGGTCGTATTTAAAGTAAAAGAGGTGCTTTCACAAATGCATGTGTGTGAGATTCATTACTATTACCTCCATATGTATAAGGCTGTGACGGCTGTAGGTAAGAGAGAGGAGTCCACCATAGATTTGACAGCGGGGGATTTGGTTCCTAGATCTGGGCTCATCTATTAATCTAGATTAGGGTAGATTGTTGCTTTATTAACTATTGAGTTATATCTCCCACCTGTCCCTCTGAATCAATCAGTAATGCATGTCCAGGGATTAGGAAAGAATGGCAGGCGGCAGCTCGGGGCGTTGTTTGCGCAGGATCAATTATTGGGCTGTAACAGGATCGCCAAAGAGCACTGGCTGTAATTATGGGCTCAGGGACCGGCGGAAAGTGCCCACCTCGGAGCACAGTGTATGAGCAGCAGCGGCTAGTGATGACGCAGGAAACCAGGTTTAGTTAACAGCAGGCTTTCTCTACATAGACACACGCTTAAGTGCTATGAAGTCATGATTTTAACACCTCAACTTCTCTGTCAACGATTCCAAGGCTATAATCTTCAAATGTAACCCTCAAATTCAAGTCGAAGTTGTAAATTCAATCACAATTATGGCTGTCTTGTGAGGAACTGTTAATAATGGATTCATGTGGTTGTACTAAACGGTCGTTTAGTCTGTCATTATACACGCATGATATTAGTTTTCATCCTTCTTTGACCTAACATGACCTCGCTCTCTGTTAAACTGTGAAATAATATTTAATGGCACTAATTGTGAAAGATATTAAATTGAACTTTGATAATTTTAGGCCTGCCTGCCTGCTGCTCAGTGACCTTCCCTTGGTTGCTATCTGGCTCCTGTTGACCTCAAATTTCAGGTAAGACCTTTTACTGGTGATTATATAAGGTAATGCATTGATGAGAGCTGTGTCTTCATATTTTTATGTCTGATGACCTCCATCTATATATTTCTTGAGCTCATACTTTTTATTGATTAGATTCATACCCATGAAAAAAGAGATAAATGGAGTATAAAAACTTTTCCAGTCTTGACCCACAGTTAAAGCTTTGCTGTTACTTGTATGCCTTTGATTATTGGTTGTATATACTTTTGAAAAAGTACAGGCAGAGTTGCTGCAATCTTTCTAAAAACAATTTAAAGACCCATTTAAGGCTACACAAAAGAAAAATCATAGGATTTTTACACCTTGTAGCATTGGTGCTTTTTAGATTTCCCTACCAACCCTTTTCCTCTTTTATCATGAAGTCAAATTTCCTTAAGCATGCATCTTTTCCTTCTCGCTTTCAGTCATGATTTCTGATTATATATAATATGCTGCCTTAAGGCTGTGAATTGTCAAGTGAACAAGCAAATCCACGAACACGAACAATACGAGATTCTTATGATGTTAGCTTAAGTTTTCAGACATGTCTCTGTTAAAGTGTAATCATTTTAAGATTTTTTAGGGACCTGCAGGAACCTAGCCTTGTTTGTTTCCTTGTTTCTCACTGGCAAATCCATCTTGCAAAGCTCCTGTCTGAACCATTTGGGCCCGGTTAGAAAGTGACAAGACCAATCAGCAATGAGGGGCAGTACTTTCCGGTGTGGCGGAGTTGTGACGTAAGCAAGCAGCAACAAGAGGTTGTTGCAATTATGGTGGAAGAGCTTAGCGTGGATGCTGCTAAAGTGCCAGTTTTACCAGAACTTGACGACATTTCTTCATTAAAAGAAGAACAAAGAACAGCAGTGAGTTGTTTTCTTTTCATAAATGACAAAAGTCATGTACTGACATGGCTATAGCCGCCATGGTTCGCATTATTCCTCGGTAGCTGCACACGCGCACCTCGGTCGCGGCTACATCACATGTTTTGCTGCTCTGATCAGCCTGTAAAGATGTGACACACAGAACGTACATCCATTTACAGTCCGAGTTTTTTCAAAGCCTCAGTCCTTTCCCAAATGCTTAGTATTAAAGGTTTCCCAGATGGATGTGTTTCACACATCAATCCCAGAATGCTTTGTTAATAACTTACAGCATGATATGCATGATGCAAAACTGCAGATTGAATGATTAGAATAAGCCATTTTTTGTCATGTTTGCTCCCTTTCCTCCCCCATTCTTCCCTGTTCAAACACTGTCATCTATAAAATGAGCCAGCCCACACATCAACCCTCTAAAGCTAAATGGGTCTATGATATGAGTTGAGCTGAGGTCCATGAATGGAAAAGACAAGTAGTGCTGCAAATGCTCTGTCTAACTTTCACCAGCTGTTGTTAAATTCTTCCGGCAGCACTAATTGTTGTGCGTGTGGTTTAGTATAAGGATATCTGGGGATTACATGGCATAGTCTGCGTGCCTGCTGTCTAAGTGTGCGTTGTGTAGGGACAGGAGGTCATTCTGTAGCTGCCTCTCAGTACAGTCTATCATGAACTCTTAACATTAACTGCATCCTCTAGACTGCCATTTAAAAAAATACATCTTTTGTTAGCATAATGGGCTTAATGGATTCTCAACCACTGCAATTCCTAGAGGACAGAATGAAGCCAGTCTCTTTAAATTGATGAAGTATGTATTTCAAATTGTTCAACATTCATGTGCTGAATGGAGCTTTTCTGTGAGAGTAAAAATCAGAATGAGGGATTTTGTTGTGAGTGAATAGGTTTTTACAAGCTGGGGTGATGTGCGATTTACTATGAGTCAACTGTTGTTCTTGTCCATGCCCCCTCTGCTAAACTAAGATAAGCTTGGCATGAATGTCAGAGCAAGCTCTCCCCGGGGGACAGGCTGCGTGTGCAGGCCTGTTGCATAAAAAGCTATGTGGTTTACAGTTGCCCTTTTCTCAACAAACATGATACTGAACTTAATGATGTAATGTTTGGAGTACATATAAAAATATCGCCATCATCATGCTCTGGTTATTTTCCATTTAATGAGTGAGTAGCAAAGCATGACCCAACTTTGCATGTAAAGAGAAATAAGCTGTTGTCTGAATCTGAGTCTGAAAATCAATGCTTCTCTAGCAAATTAACAAACTGGTGATGCTAAAGTGGCTATTTCCATTTAATTTATTTAGTCTAAGCAGTAAATTTATCCCTTGTTCTTTTCCTTGTCCCTCTGTGCAGTATGCTGCCTCTACTTCTGAAGGACGGTCTGCTGGCGCCCTATATTGTGACATCACTGGCCTTCCTCTTCTTCAGTCTCTACCTGCTCTCTGCTCTAGAGCACTGTTCAGAGGAAGAGCTTAGACTCGAAGCCTACCGCAAGCTACTGTTCTTCAATGTTCTTCCATGTTCCAAAATGGACATGGCGGCTGTTACACAATGGAAGGTAAGTGTGGTCCAAACAGGGAACTGCAGCAGGCATTGATCAAGGTTTTATTTCCCCCTGCCATACAAGTCAACTTTGGGACTTTCACCAGCTTTTGAAGCAGTAAATTGGCCATGAAATAAGCAAACCAAACTGAAGTCAGGATGAGACAGAAGCATTTATGTTATTCAAGACAGATAAGCTGGCTGTTGTTCAACTGGAATCAATGAGGATAAAAGCCCCAGTAATACTTCTACGGATCCACATCTCAGAAAGAAAACCCAGAGAGGAACAAACAGTAGATACATGCTGTTAGACCCTCTGCTGTTCCTGTAGGTCACAATTGAAAGTAGCTTTGAAAGACTTTCTCTTGTCTTGCCATCAAATATTGTATTATCTGCTTTGATGATAAGATTTTTTTTCCCTTTCACATCCCAAACAGCAGCATTATTGACACAAACACATTGTACTACATAAAACTGCCCATACTTTGGTAGACTTTCATCATGGCAGTGATCTTCTATAGATATAAAGTTTCCTAAACATCACAAAGCTAAGTTCTGAGTCTGGCATTTTTGAGTTTAGCAATTTCAAGAATGTTTCAGGTATAATGGTCCAAAGTGAAAAAAATTCTAAACGGATTTCTCAGTCTTTCTGTTGTTGTCAAATGATGTTAACATTATTTTGAAGTGTCAGAGAATAAAATGCTCGGCCCTGCAATGCCAGATGGTGCTCTATGTTAGCTGCTACTGTCCTGAGCATTTTTTGTCCTCCAGGCTTCAATGCCAGATAGTGATGGAAATCTATGTACAGCTTCATCTAAAAAACAAAGAAGAAAATCATGTAAAAATTAACTTATTCCCTTCAGAAACTAAATGTAAATTTCATTTGAAAAATCAAGTTCCCAGAGTCTGAAGAAAGATCGGAGATGCACAGAATCCAAGGTGCTTGAAGTCCAGTGTGTTCAGTTTCCACAGTCAGTGATGGTTTGGGGTGTCATGTCATCCACTGTTGTTGGTCCACTGTGCTTTATCATGTCCAGAGTCAACACTGTCAGCCGTCTACCAAGAGATTTTAGAGCCCTTCATGTTTCCATCTGCTGAGAAGCTTAATGGAGATACTGATTCCTTTATCCAGCAGGACTTGGCACCTGCCCACAGTGAAGCCAAAACTACCAGAAACTTGTTGGTTGACCCTGGTATTACTGTGCTTGATTGGCAAGCCAACTGGTCTGACCTGAAGACCATTGAGAGTCTCTGAGGAAATGTCAAGAGGAAGATGAGAAATACCAGACTCAACAATACAGACAAGCTGAAGGCTGCTATCAGAGCAATCTGGGCTTCATAACACTCCAGCAGTGCCTTACTGCATAGATGCAGTAATTTGTACAAAAGGAGCCCCAACCAAGTACTGAGTGCATAAAAGAGCATAATCTTCCACAGGGTCAACATTTCTGTATTATAAATCCCTTTTTTGACTGGTGTTTTGTGTTATTCTAATATTTTGAGGTTGTGGATTTTTGATTGTTGTGAGCTCTAATCATCAAGATTAAAACAAAAAAGTCTTGAAATATTTCACTCTGTAATGATGAATTTAGAATATGGAAGTTTCACTTCTTAAATTAAATCACAGGAAAAAAATTAACTTTTTCATGCTATTCTAATTTTTTGAAATGCACCTGTATGCTTGACAATATTTGTAAGACATCAGATAAAACAACTATGAAACTGCTCTCACAAGAGCTGCTAAGTATGCTTTACTTAAGCCCTTCACCAATGAGCAATAAACGAGCTGGTGATATTTCTTCTTCACAGTTTAATAGTTCATCTCTGCTCTTTTACAAGAGGGAACAGAGGATGTTCAGCTTGTGTATTTGTAATAGAACAGTGCAGATTTCAGGACCCCCGGGTGGCCCGGACTTTGAAAGTAGCACTAGACCTAAATTGCAACTGTGTGAGAAGATATACCCAACTGTATAAATAAAGATCATGTGCCGCTGTAAGCTGTGTAAGCTGTCCGGGGATGAAAGCCGCTGCCAGGCAAAGAATTATTTATCACTTATTTAAGTTTCCACAGTGTCTGAAGTGGCTGCAACGCTGGCCCCTTAGCGACAGGGGCACTGCTAGGGTGTCAGAGATTAAGAGAAGGTGTCTTTTTATAGCACGTGTCATTAACACAGGTTTGCCTACATATATTTATTTACACAAGCAGCATAAATAGCAGGCCCTGATGATGGCGATAGGGTTTCATGGGTTTGGGGTGGCGAGGCGTGTGTGGGTACTAGGTGTTTTCTCCATCTTACTCACTGACTTTTCTCTGGGTCATAAAGCTTGAGTAGACACAGAGGATTTTACTGCCAGTTCAGTTTGAAACTGAGTAAAAAATATAAGTATTGAGACCTGGAGTCACTGAGATACTTACAGTTTCTTTCTCTTCTTTTGTAGCATCTTTGCAATGATTAATCTAATGTAAGTCATCCAGTCATTAATTTCTGTGGTCTAAGAGCTTCTTCAAATTAAATCATTCATTTGTTTGATCTGGTAGTTACACTTTAAATTGATGGAAAGCTAACAATTTGTCGTTAGTCTGAGGTGCTAAAGCTTGTGATTCTTTTAAGAGAACTCTATGCTTTAAATGACTGATTCCACAATCAGAGTTATCTGATGATAAGGGTATTTCCACAGTGTCCAAAACATGGTCTTCGGACTATATCAAATGTGTCTCTTGGCCAGGACACTCTTGAAAAATAGATTTTTAATCTCAGTGAGGTTTTCTCCTGGTTAAATAAAATAAAAAATAAAATACTGGATCCTGGGCTTTATAAGTATTATTTTGATAAATATTCTGTCAGACCCTTTACCCATATGTGTCAAACTCCACAACCTAAATTCTTACACAAATGCTTTTTCTGTAAACAAATTCAAATCCCTCTCAAAGCTCTAAAAAGGTGCCGTCATTTTAAAGATAATTAATAATTAAGAAACTGATCCTGATGCCTCTAAAGTAAAAAACATTCCAAGTTTTAATATTCTAGCACCACTGCGACAAAGACAACAAATCTCTTTCCATTATCGCTTAGGTTGGCCAGAAATGATCTGGATTCATGCATTAGCTGTTGCAACAAGGTGACAAAATCCAGTGTTGGAAAATGGAGTCAGAGCAGAAGTGTAAAATATGCAGTTCTCAGCTTCAAACGGCAATAGTCCCTGTTTTAAGCCCATTTTGAAATTTTACAGCAGAAATAAAGTATTGGTCCCTGAAGCTCATTTCTTTTGACTAAAAAGTTAAATTAAGATGAAGAGTTGTGCACACATTTTCATGATTTGTGGAGTGACAGTCGCCCTTTTTGCATGTTTCTATTTACCAAAAAATTTCGGGGTGATAGCAGTTCCAATATGGCGCCCTTCATCATTGGCCTTCAAAAAGCCCCTCCAGAAACCAATGGGTGATGTCACTTAGGGCCATTATTTATCCTTTTTGCCCTGTTTTGCCACATTTTTACTACTTTTTAACCTATTTTTGCCATCGTTTGGCCACTTTTTGTCCAATTTGTCATTTCTTCATGCTACTTCACCAATTTTTGTCTCTTCACAATTCTTTGGTTATTTTCTATCAAAGTTATCTCAGTTTCTTCTACTTTATTATGGCCTAACTGTAAAGTTGATATTTCTTTCCTAATCATTCAGTTCAGTCTGCCCATTGACATTGTTAACATCACCAATATGAAGGTAATTCTGATTTAAGGGTTTACACTTTTAAGAAAGCTGTATTGTACCAAAGTATAAATAAATAAAACTACTTTTTAACAATGGAGCCTGATTTTGCTGACCTACGTGGGCCTCCAGTTTAGCTGGGCCCAGAGAGCTCTCCTCTTTATCCCTCCTTATGGGCAGCCTTCTCCGTGGCTCTCTTACTATGAATTGGTATCTCTGCATTTTGTGTGTTGTGAAGCCACAATCAACACAGATGGTTGGGGGAAAATTAGCCACAAGCTAAGAGGTTGGTAGCGCATCTTTAACAGCTTTTCTCCATCAAGTTTTCATAGACATGCTTTTAAAGGAAACAGTATTATATTATGTAGCAAAAATAAATCTTGTGAAGAACTGGTTAGATTGAATTGACAAATAGAGACATAAACAGGATTGGCTCCATTTGAAAGACTTTATTTTCCTATTTTTGTTGTTTTAAAGACATAAAAAAGGAAAACTGGTACCAAATGAAGAGCCATTTGGAAGCCAAAAGACCAGCTGTTATCACTGAGCTGAGTGCCAGACCACGTTCTGTCTACATGACCAATCCAGTCTAGATGAAGGCACCCCAGACCACTTCTGTATGCAGTCTGAGTGATCAGATGTGGAACTGTTTTCAGGACACACTAAAGACCCTGTAAAGTGAAATCCAAACTGTTTTAACACACTAGATAAGCTGGAATATGGTTGCTGTGAGCATGTGAAAACACTGAGATCTACATGTGACTGAATTCCAGGTTTAGACTATTAGAAAGTTTTTCACCTCTCTCCTGGCTTGGTTTCATGTGGGCGGGGCCAATGTGTTGACTCGTGATGTCACAAGCCCACAGTGGGGAATGACCCCGCCCCTCTAAAACTACAAGCAGCAATTCATCTCAGTCCAGTCTGTTGTCAGCTGATGTCACTGCCTTTATTGAAAGTTAACAGTCAGGTAAATGCTGCTTTTCTGTTCACTGGGAGGTAAAGTTGCCGAATCTATCAAATCTATCAGCCATAGTGGTCTATGGATCATTTAAAGCATCATAACAGAGATTTGGGCCAGAAAACAGACTTTGTCTCTTCTTCTAATGTCAACAAAAGGTCAGGAGACAGGCTAATAGCAGTAGTGCTTTCCTCAATTCAGATTGTAGCATTTTTTTAATTTGGGATCGTATTTCTCTTGAGTGGGCGTGGCTTCAGCTCATTCAACAGACACACCATCCTGGAGCAGATTTTACTGCCTCGTTTTTCATGATTTTGAAGCTTGATTTTAGAAATTTGGAGATGTTTAATTTGACTGAAATTTTACCTGGGGGTTCATAACACAGTGATCTGTCATACGACAAACCTAAATACAGATTTATTTTCACTTTACAGGGCCTTTAAGGTGTGCCCACAAAAATCACTGTGTATCTGAATGCCCGAATTGGGCATAAGTCTCGGTTCATGCATTGTTTAAACAGAGTGTAAGATGTGCAATATTCATAAACTCATCTGAAGGAACTTAGTTTTGATTCAGTTTGAATTATAAATAAATGAGGTACTAATTATTCAGAGATACAACATGTTTCATTAGCATTTCACCAAATTACGGCTGACCTAACAGGTTTGGCAGTCTGAAAACAATAGCACTCAAACAATTCAATAAATAATAGGCAGACAAACTGTTCCAAGTCAAAGTTTACGTAATCTCGTTTTAAGTACTTGTTCATCAGCAGATTGATCTAACTTGGGAAGAAAAGAGAAACAAGCTTGATGTGGTTGTATATCAGGAGATGTAACCATGCAGCCCAGTGATAACTGAATGATAGTAATGGTAACATAACAGACCACATGTCTAAAGAAAACAGTGAAACCTGGTGGAAAATTAAAGAGTTTTGACTTAACACACTAGATATGTTGAAATAGGGTTGCTGTAAACATGAGAAAACACTGAGATCTACATGTGACCGAATTTTGGATTTAGACAGAAAGTTTTTCACCTCTTTCCTGGCTGGTTTTAATTTGGGCAAGGCGTATATGTGGGCTGGTGAGGTCACGACCTGTAGCTGTAGTATCCCACAGCTATTTAATTTCAGCTTGTATTTGTTAACTTCTTGCCCCTCTGTTTCTGTTTCAGTTCTACATCAGCGTTGCAGCCATGGCTGGTCTGAGCTTCGTTAGTGTAGCGATGGTTCCTCCACCCCGTCTACCCGACCTGTTTCCTGTGTTGGTCTCTACTTTTTCTTTTTTGCATTTCTTCGGGACATTGGTCTATTTCAACGTTGTCCAGTTCAGTGAGCCAACCAGCAAGAAGAGCCAGAAGAAGACAAATTAAATGGAGCCAAAGGAAAGAGATAAACTGAACACAGAAAGGAAAGTTTTAGCTAATTTTGTAGCAGGAATGGCTGTATCACACTGAAGGTTTGACTTGTGCCATCATGAACCCGGTGCAATTAGTAAAAGTGTAGGATGCTGTGATTCATCAGTTTATCATGACATTTAATTGACAGCAATTTTAAACACCAAACACCAGTTTGATGGTCTCTGCTTCTTAATGCAGGCTTTTTGTGCCATTTCCCCCATTACATGTAGTTAACATTTTATAGTCTAAAATGTTGGCTTGGTCCCAAATTCCACATCTGTCTGTGTAGAGTTCTGCCCACACTTTGGGTTTGCTTTGATCAACAGCAAGGGCCCTTGGCTACTGGGTCCATTTCTGCTATGCTGTTTTACTTCCTGTTTTGACATAATGTTGAAATATTGATTGGATAAATTATCAGCAGTCTGGTCTTGGTGTTTTATTTTGAAATTGACTGGACACTTCGTGCGTTCCCTCCTGTGTCTTCCTGTTTTGGTCGATATGCTCTTTGCTGATTGATGTATGTTGGAAACAGGCTTCAGTGAAAATGGACTCAACACCGTGGAATTGTGCTACCAGAAAAGAGCAGAAACGGACCACAGCATGCCCTGCAGAAACCCAAAGAGTGACTAGAGAGGGAGTGATTTGCTCTGGAGTGTGCAGTGCAGAGGTAATACTTCTTGCAGCGATCACACAGTCCAGAACAATATGCTGTCTTTCTAGTCAATCTTTGCAGTTCCACAGCACTCACCCTGATCCATCTCCAGTGTGTGCTAGAAGCACTTCTCCACCCTGAGTCTATTTTAAGCTGGCAAAATGTGTCAGTCCACGTAGAGCAAATCAACCCAAACAGGAACAATGTACCTGCAATGCATCCAGTCAGTTTCGAATAACTAAGCACAGACTCACAGTAGTAGATCTCATCTCTATATCAACATCATATCTCATCCTGTGGCACAAGCCTGTCATCAGACAGTCAGAGGATCATAGAGGTAGAACGATGCCATGAGTGAATAAAAGTTACTTTTGAGTTGGAAAACCACAGGATTTTATTTGACACCACACATCCTTTCTGAATAATTGGGCCTTGAGGTTTAAGGCACCTAATGTACACGGGTTCAAGTCCAACCTGTGGTTGCTGCTATCTTGCATGTCTCTCCCCCACTCTCTCAGCCCTGTTTCCAACTCTATCCACTGTCCTCTATGATTCAAGGCATAAAAAGCCACAAAAGTGTTTTAAAAACCCATCTCTGGGAAATGCATCCACTAATGAGGGCCTGCGCTATTGGAGCAAAACCATCAATGCTACAGAACTGGAGTATGTGAAATTTCAGGGTTAGATGAAACAAAATTCAAGGATTTGATTCAACTGCAGGTTCCTTTTTTTAGTTTTGTGGCAATACAATCCTAGAAGAGCTAGTAGGTAGATAGTGTAAGTTATTTATGAAAACTGTCCTTCTTGCAGCCCTATGTTAAAGCATATTTGGGCATATTTGTTGGCTAAATATTGGTATATCCTCTGAATGGCAACACAGAGAACATGTGAAGTGAAATGAAAGGAAAGAGGGGGACTTTTTCCTCTACTTTTGACTGAATTATATCTGTAAAACAGTCATCTGCTACCAAAACCTAATAAAAAGCTCTATTTTTTCCAAATTCTCTTAATCATGTTATCTTAAACATTCCCCTTTACTTGAATTATAATTTCATTTGGACCAATGTTATCTCTTCAAACTACACAGGCTGGTTTATTGTACATGTTCAATAAGCAGGCAGAGTGCTGCCCTCAGATTTGAGTTTTGAGCTCTGTGCCTTTATGTTAATCTGCAGGACTTACTTTAATAATAAGGACACCCTCTGATGTTACAAGCATTGGGACAAGTGCTGATTGAATATTTTGCTAACTTTTAAAGGGGTTTAAAGGTGGTGCTGAGCACAAAGAAACTGTGAGGTGTTTCTGTTTGTATATCAGAGTTTCCTTTTGTTAATTAAATGCTGACCTGATGGGAGTGGACTCTATCTGTAACGGTTTATCATCTATTCCTGTGAACTTTTTGTAAGTTTTTCTACTCTATATTTTTATCTACTGTTGAAGTAATTTTGTACAAACTTGTGAAAATAAATAAAAAAATCCCAATGACCTAAAGTGAGCATGGGTTTTACTGCCAGGTTGTAAAATGATTAGATTTTGAGCAGCTTCATATAAACTGTCTACATTTACCAAGTATCCTCACTAAATCACCCCTAACAGTCTGCCGCAGACAGAGCCAATAATTGGACAGAAATTATATCTTTCAAAGCTTTTACTCAACATCATTAAATATTCATTACCCGTCCTAGATACTCCAAGGGTCCTGCACAAGAGACCTGTTCATTTAAAACAAAACCAGCGACAGGACAGGCCTTAAAAAGAGATGATGGAAGGTGACATATCTGAACATAATGCCATAAAAGTTGAAATACCACAGAAAAAAGGTACAAGCAATTTCTTTCTCCAATCTCTGAGCGAGTTAATGACAGGCATAAAAAAATCCATTACAACTATAAATGTTATCAGGTCAGTGAGGGTTGCCTGTGCATCTGAGGCTCCAGGCCGGCAGCCAATAATGGGCCACGGGGACAAATAGGAGCCTGAGATCTGAGTTAACTGTTACTACAATGAGGCATGAGCACAAGGGGGCAGTTAGAGGTGGTGTGGAAGGCGGCGCTTTGCCCTTCTGTTACACATGTTTATATAAAGTCACGTTGAATTATTTAGAAAGATATGTCCGCACTGAAGAGGGAGGGCCGATTGATATTCATAAATTTGTTTACTACAGTTAAATAACATGCTCAGAATAAGAAAAGTCTGAAAAATAAATAAAACTATTATATAGTGCATGGTAGTCTTGGTTTAGTTTGTTTGGCAGGGGTTTTACACAACACAACTGTCAGAGTTACAGTAGCTATATAGCACATTTATATCTGAGGTCTCTGGTATCTTTTGGTCTAAATAGATAAGATTAATTTTCTTTATGTACAATTTCTGTTGACACAGAAACAACACTGTCTGAGGGCTCAGTCCCATTTCTAACTTTAACCAGAGGTAGAAGAAGTATGAGACTGTCATACTCAGGTACAACTACAGTTACTCTAGTAAAAATTTACACAAGTAAAAGTAACAGTGCTGCTTTATAAATCTGCTCAAAGTAGAAAGTAAGTCATTTAAAGTTTACTCAGATTTCACAGGGAAATCTGGGGAGTCAGAGTTACAAATATTTTTTCACAAAAATCGTAAAATGTACTCTCTTTTTTGAGTGTATTTATTACCAGACACCACCAGAGTTGGAGTAAAAACACAGATGAAATTCTGCTGGTTAAAACGTTAACCACACCCACTCAAGTTTTAACCTGTCTGCCATCACTCTGGTAGCCACGGCTGCAGCCCATTAGATGTCCCAGCTGCAGCTAATCATCGGCAATCAAGATCTCCTCACCTGGTGGTGTTTGAACTTTCAGCCACCTACTATATGTACTACACTGTCTAGTCAGGTAACCTGGTGTCTCTTCAGTTTTTAAATCTAGTGATTTTTCAGTGAGTTTTTTTGCCTTGTCTAACTCCTTTTGGACCTCTTTTTTTTGCAGTGTCTCCATCTCTCTAACAGTAATTCTGCCAACCACCAGCCATCACACTCACCATCATTTGCACTATTGTTTCCGTAACAACAACAATTGTTTCTGTAATATTAGATCACTATGTCTTATAAATATAGACAAAAATTCATATTTTGTTGTTCTGCCATTTACAGATGGAAAAGCAGCGAATGATCTATTCAGAATAAAATTTAGCTCTATATAAAAAAGAACATCAATCTACTGCATATAGAGTAGAATACAGCTTTATATAAAGCACTACCCATTTCTATATGGAGAAGAAATTGTTCTATAATGTAAACATTTCTGTACAGAATTAAATTTGCTCTGAAAGGACTAAATGTAACACTGTATTGAGTAAAAACAGCTCTATAATGTGTAAACTAGGTTCTGCACTACTCTGCATTGAGTCAATTGCTGTAGAGTTGTTTTTATTTTGTTCATTGTGGAGTACATAATCATCATTTAGAGTTAAATTAAAACCACTTTCTAGAGTAAAAATAACTCTGAAAACTTAACTCTGCAACAGGAACACATTTTACCCCAAACAAACTGGGACCAAATGTTTTATTTTTTAGAGTAAAATTTTATTCAATCTGAGTAAAATTTACTCAGGTAAACTTTCTGAGTACTGCGTAAACTACTCAAGCAGCTTGTACAGTGATATATGGGCTGGTTCCTTTCAAAGAATTATTACAAAATACATTTCTATGAAATACACACAAGTCCCACCCAAGCGATTGCCACATAACTACTCTAAGTCAACTTTCTTTTGCATCATCATCTGCAGGCCAGCAATGTTAGCATGCAACAGCAATAGCTTACATCACTGTTACCCAACCATTTTTCCTTGGCGCCCCCCTACATGTACCTAAGAAAAGTGGAGCCCAACCCAGTTCACGGGAGAAGAAAAATGGCACATGCTGTCAAAAATTAACATAGATTTTAATTGTTTCACTGATAAAACCCTAAAAAGGCCTATGCATGCTTTTGCACCTTTGCATAAACAACTTACAAACTGCTTTATCATGGTTTTAATCAATATTCACAAGTCTAATTTTGGCACCCTCAGAGCAGACAAACAGAGGAGGAAACAGAATTCTTAAAGACGTTATTTCTGCAAAGAAGATCATGAGTTAGCAGATTTCGATCCTGTACTAAAAATCGCCAGAATGAGTAAGAGGTCATTTGATGCTTTAGGGCTGGTGAGGGGTCTTTAAAAGCTCAGCGGATCCTTCTTTCGATCTCTAAAGGGACCTGTATCAAAACATTAGTTTTGTTTATGAGCGGGCTGGCTTTGTCCTTCACGTGGCCTCTAAGGGTGATAAAGTGAGAGTTACACGATCCACCTTAGGCAGAAATAGGAAATGTTGCTGTGAACACCAGCTGTTGCGTAGGTCGACTCGGGCAGCGAGAGGCCTCGGCCTTCCCAGGCGCTGCCAAATAAAGAGACTACTGTGTTGTGTGAGACAGCCCCCCCACCCCCCACCTTTACTTTTCATAAGGTGTTAAACTGCACAGGTGGGGAGGATTGCATAGTTTTAGCCATAAAGGGGATGAGGGTTGCCATCTGAAAGAACATTATTTGCACAGCGTTGCAGCATTGTGGTTAATGTAGAATCAACATTTGTCAGCTGCCAGGCAGAGACTCAGGCTGTGAGACGAGCTTCTAACATGTCAGAGGATTCGCTCCCACAGTTTTAGACACTTCTCCTGCAAATGAGTGACGGCTTCCGAGACATCTCGGCCTCACAGCTGACAGCGCGGTTTCCACATTCATCTCCTGCCTGATCTCGGTGGGATCATACGCACAAGAGGTGAAGAGCAATTCCATTAGCTGTCAACAGCAGAGATGCCTCGCTAACAAAAACCAGGGGAATATGGGAGAGGAAAACATGATTGTAACCCCACTGGCACCTGGTGATATTACACAGAGCACAGTCACTGTCAAGTTTCAATGTTCACAAAGAAGAGAGGCATCAGGAGGTTTATTTTCCACAAACAAATCCCATCCTGCTTAAAAAACAATGGTTTTCATTTAAAAATCAGGAAAAAAATGTGAGTTATTGTACCTCAGCTCATCTAAATAAGAAAACAAAGGAGGTGCCAAAATCAAAATTCCTGAAGTAGAAAAGATAAAACCTTAAGATTCTTTTATTTTTTTAATGTATGTTGACTTAAAGACTCAAAAAGCAATACAACCTGGACTGTAGAACACAATGCTTATATTCACTGCCCAAATAGAGGATATTCTAATAGATTTTATTGCCTTATTTTTTACTAAATTTCATATATCTTTTGGTTTGATCCTTAATTTTAAGATGCTTCATATTTCAGTGCCCAAATTTTGCTTGATTTCATGCTTTTAGTGCTTTAGGGTACCACTCTGAATTTCTTTGTGTAGGCTTTGAATGGTGCTCAATAAAGGCACTTGTCTGCCTTATTATTATATTTATTTAAAAAAGAACATGAACATTTAGGAATATCAGGTTGACAGAGAAGGCAGCACAAGTGGAGGAAACTGCAAAAGTTTACAGATAATAAAACACTAAAGAAACAGCCGAAACTGAGCACTATGGGATGCAGTTGGCCTAGCACAGTGATGTGGCCCCTGTGAGCCACATCAGGTCCCCCAAAGCTTTTCATCCAGCCCCCAAAAGATTATTAAATCCAGAAAATGTGGGGATGAAAGAATATGATGAGTATTTAGGGTATCTTTTTCTTTCCCACTAGCTATTAAAAAACCCCATGACAATTCAGATTGAAATAATTTTGTCAGTATTGACTTAACATTTGATCTATTTTACAGGAAACCACCTGTCAGCCAATAATAACGAAACATGATGCATGATAAGCACACTCATCAGCCCGTTCTTGTTTATAGCTGCAGTTTTCTGCATCAGCTTTCTGCTTCAGAATCTTATATACAAAGCTATGAGATGCTATGAGTTCATCATTGTTTACATTTGTATTCTAGAGCATTATGGCAGCGTGACACTTGCCTTTAACTGCAAATACAGTGGCTACCAGTAACAGGCAGCTGCAAAACAGTTTAGACAGAGCATTTGGCCAGGATTGTTGGCTTGAATTGACCAACGATATAAAGAATTAGACTTACTAACCAGTAATTCCAGTGCCAGCAACAGAGGGAACAGGCATTTAGCTGTTAAGAGGCTGATGGCATCCCTGGTTTGCACACATACTTTATTCCCACTATGTTCAAAGGTAACCTTGCAAAGCAGATGGATATGCCCGTTTCTTTGTTTCTCACTGGCGAATCCATCTTGCAAAGCTCCCATCTGAACTGTTTGGGCCCAGTTAGAAAGTGACGGGACCAATCAGTGACGAGGGTCAATACTTTCAGGCGCAGCAGAGTTGTGACGTAAACAAGCAGCAGCAAGAGCTGGTGCAGTTATGGAGGAAGAGATTACCGTGGATGCTGCTAAAGCACCAATTTTATCAGAACTTGACAACATTTCTTCGTTAAAAGAAGAACAAAGAACAGCAGTGAGTTGTTTACTTTTCAAAAATGACAAAAGTGGGGTACTTACATGTCTATAGTCGCCATGTTTCATGTTATTCATTAGTAGCTGTGCAAGCACAGCTCGATAGCTGCTCTGATTGGCCCGTAGAGTTTGTGACAGACAGAACATTCACCCAATCATACTCCGATTTTTTTCAAAGCCTCTGCCTTTTCTCAAACGTTTCCTATTGAAGCTTTCCCAGATGGATGTGTGAAGCAAATCCATCTGGCATGTCAGGTTAGTTCAAAAGTGCATGGGAGTCTATTTTTGCACCCTGAGATGAAATGCAGACATTCTCCAAATCAGAAACAACATCAGGTTGGTTGCAAAGTCTTCAATACTCATACTTTGCTAAGCACATAGGCCTTCTCACTATGTGCTCTGGGACAGTGGAGATCAGCCCTCCGGAGGTGTCTTAGGACTAAGTGAATAAAACACCGGCAAAGGGGGTTCCCACCTGACAACCCTGGTGTTGGCTTTTTTGCTGCCCATTGGTCAGCATTCTTGACTTGTGGAAGCAAATCATTTAGTAAGGACTTAACTGGGTGTAGGGATTTCTTTGCAAAGTGCTTCTTCTGTCCTGTCTGTAACAAGATGCAAACTTATGAAAAGTCTTTTTGAATGATTACATGCAATCATAGCAGTAATCTCAGCTCCAGTATAAGGCGAGCTCTGTTCTCTATGACTGTTCTCATCCTTTAAATTTTTAGCTTCCTTGCTCTGTCTGTTAGTTTGTTGCTCCTAAGAGGAGAACAAAAGACAGCAACACTACAGGAACACTTTAGTACCTGCAGCAATAGCAGTTCTCAACAAAGCTAGCACAAGATGATGCACTTTAACCTTTAGAGATATCTTAAATTTGTAGTAGGGTTTCTTTAAAATCATTTTATTATGACTTGATTTCGTCTATGATATTTTAATGTTTATTTGTAATGTATTTTGTCTTGGTGTGTCTGGAACTGTGAATGAATATTGTTGTTTTTTTTTTAATTTATGGAACACCAAAACTCCTGTCAGTACAACTACTTTACCTTTGAAAGGTGCCTTAAAACACTCTGATAATGCCAGTAAGTTTCAGTCCACAACTCTAGTCCCTCAAACACGTATTGTCTCTTGATTAAGGTAATTTTGTGAAGAAACATGGAAGTGTATATTTTGCACGCTGGGATGAAACAGAGCAACATTCACCACATCAGAAATCATGTCTTAAAAGAATGCATACTCTGCAGACTACGTTTTCGATCGAAGGCCACCGTCCTCACTTGGACCAAAACAGTCTAATATACAACTCCCCCCTTTAATTACAACCGTGTGTTCAATCAGAAAGCATAAAACTCCCGGTGGGTAGGTGGCATCTGTCTGTGAGGCCTGCTAGGATTGATGTGGCAGTGTGTGAGAGCTGCCTGAGTCGACCTGCGACACAGTCCCATCACTTTTATGACATCTTAAGGAATCTTCTTTTTAATACAGCCCATTACTGCTGACATACAAATCTTCCCCAACATGGCCCCATCTATGGCCTGATCAATTTTTACTCTGCTGAGCCGTCCCCTTTCCCCTCATTTTGTCATCTCAAAATTCACATTATATAGGATTTTCTTATGGGAAAAACTGCAATAAAAATTTGTTACCACTCCGAAGATGTGCACAAGTCAGTACTTGGCTGTTTCTAAAAAGCTTTGTGGAAAATAAAATTTGTTTCTGCAGTAAGCAGAACTGTTTAAATGTTATTTATTTTTATGTTCCTAAGAAAATATATTGTGAGGTGCAGCATTGATTTAGAACATAACCACGTCTGGATACGGGTCGGAGGGGCTGAATTTATGAATCCTTTGCACAACTCCTTTAATTGAATTTTCCAAATCTCTCACCACACACAAATAATCAATACCCACTGCTGAGGGAAACTTGCCTCAGAATTATTAGAGCCTCTCTTTTTCAATTTCGTAGTCATCAGCACATACAGACGCTGCGGGTAATGCCGTGACGATACCCAGAGGATTTATGCTCGGCCCCAGCCTGATTGCTCAACAAGAGTGACTTCTTTAGAATGCTTACTTAAACTTTTGTTAACCTTAAAGGCCGGTCGTAAGCGCTTCTTAAAGCTCAACTCTCACTTGGAGGAAAGTAGTGTTAAATATCACAGCGCAAGGCAGAAAAGAGGATGACAAGACAGGGGAAAGACTCATATCTCAGCCTGTGTACATGTTTAATATATGGTCATAATATCTAATTACACATCATTTAAGCCACGCTCACCTAAAAAGTCAAGATAAGCTGTTTAAAACACAAAATTAGGCCTGCATTGCTTGTAAGTAAAAGCCTTTTAATGGGCAAGCAAAATTTTGTGTCAAAAGTCTTTAAGTCAGATGTACTCACAAATGAAGAAAGTGCATCATATTTCAAAACACCTGGCAAAACTTGTTCGGTGAACATAGCTTCAAATAAGAGGAAGTAGACATTTTTGTCCAGATATTAGACTAATGTGCTTGCAAAGAGTTGGGGTTTTTATTTCGGTGAAAGGGGTAGATAAGTTGCAAGAAATAAGGAATAGGAGAAGAAGCAGGACTGGATAGTTATCCTAAAAGGTTTAAATGTCATCCTGGTTCTACTCTGCTCCCTGGACAGGCTTGGGGTGCAGGACAAAAGTGTACCAGAGAGAGGGATGAGCATAGGATACAGAGCTCTAGATTTTTATTCATTTGTAAGAACAGAACAAATACTACAATCCAAAATATGCTGTGTTTGGAATAAGAATATGCTATCAATGTATGAAAATGAACTTGCAGTGGAGAATAAATAAAAATCAACAACTGCAAGCTTTATCAGTACTGTTTCTTTCATGCTTATTGGATTTTTGTTAGCAATTACAGATTTTTGATGTCTGTGTAGCCAACATTCAACTGCCTAGCTACATAATATGGACAAATGTGTTTTGCCTGTAAATCTTTAATTCAAGTGTTTCAATCTGACCTGTTGCCACAGGTGTATAAAATCAAACACCTAGCCATGCTGTCTCCATTTGTGCTACAAAATAGGTCGTTCTGAAGAGCTCAGTGACTTCAAGCGAGGTAGTGGGATGGATGCAACCTTTGCAAAAAGATGGTTCATGAAATTTCATCCCTGCTGGATATTCAACAGTCAACTGCTGTAAGTGATATTATTCAAAAGTGGAAGAGTTCAGGAACAACAGCAACTAAACCACTTAGCAGAAGACTGCATAAATCACAGAGACTGCTGTGGTGTGTGAAAGCCCTCTGCTGATTCAAGAAATCTGAACTTCCACTGACATGAATGTAAGCATGAATACTGTGTGGTGGGAGCTTCATGGAATGTACTTTTGCATGCAGGCCTCACATCACTAAGTCCAATGCCAAGCGTTGGATGAAGTGGCATAAAGCACGCAGAAACTGGACTGTGGAGCAGTTGAGACGTGTTCTTTGGAGTGACAAACAATGCTTCTCTATTTGGCAGTCAGATGGGTGAGTCGGGGTTTAGTGGATGCTGGGAGAACATTTCCTGCCTGACTGCACTGTGCCAACCATGAAGTCTGGTGGAGGAGGGATAATGGTATTTTTTAACTTTATAAGCTCCACATTTGCATTCATAAAAGGACAACAACAGTCTTTTGTGAAAAAGGATTTACTCTACTTTATATACTTTAAAGCAGATGTAGAGCCTAGTCAGAGGCTTATCATTTCTCTTTTTAGTTTGAGAATGGCAAATTTAACTACAACTACAACTTCCAGTTGGTAGCCAACCTAATCCACCCACTGAGCCAAGAAGAGACTGAACTTATGGGAAGGGCTAGTAAAAACAAACATTTTCGGAAATGTTTTATAAGAGCTCACTGACGTTTTTCTTGTGGGTTTTTTTCCTTAGGTGAGGGGCACAAAGACTACTACAGCACCGCTCAGCACCATGGCAAGGTGAATATAGCATGAAAACCATCCAAATTTATACTGGTATACTATGAAATTGGCAAATAGGCTTGCAGCATTTTACTGTGAAATCAATTTACCCCACAATCCTGTTTGCCAGTCATGTGCACCTACTTTCTGCCACTGGCATCCCCAGTCCACCAGTCAATTAAGCAAAGAGAACAAATTGAAACAAATTGTTTCATCACAGAAAAATAGTGTAACAGGCAATGAGATATTTCAAAAATGATCACATACCTGCACAACGGAAATACCAACATTTCATCTTGAGTGTAAATAGACTCTACCCTTTTTAATATGTGAATCCAAACACATTTCGCTCTAAGTCTTTGCATGATAACTTGAATTCATGTTATCATGATGCCTCAGGAGGATTGTGCTCACATGTAATATGCACCAAGATGCTCCAGCATGTTCATAAGTCAAGTAAATGAACTGACGAGTCTCTGTTCAGTGTACTGAGGGTAGGACAATACGATTGATATTCTGACTCTGGATCAATGGAGTATTGAAACTATGAGTAGAGAGCAGTTAATCACAACAAGTGATGAATCAATCTCTACTGTGCACCTTCCCAAAACATCACACCACTACTGGGAAATTGATCAAGTGTCCGTTTCGGTTACGATTTTGACTCCCACAGTCATGAAAACAAGATAATCAAGATTATACTGGCATGATTACTACACTGCATGGGGTGTTCTACAATTGATAAATTTATTCTTACAAAGATTAGTTATAATATATCATTACTGCTATATGTTAATGTTTTTATTGTTTGTTTTCATTTATTGCCTGTTTCACCAAACTGTTCAGAACATAAAGGGTTAAAAGGGCCTTGATTTGATAAATGTGCACCATGAGTCTATCCACTTTCCTCCTCTATCCAATAAAGTCATGAAAAGGCCCAAATACCAAATCTTAAAAAAATGAAATAAAATAAAAAGACGTAAGCAAGCAGCAACAAGAGGCTGGTGCAATTATGGCAGAAGAGCTCAGCGTGGATGCTGCCAAAGCACCAGTTTTATCAGAACTTGACAACATTTCTTCATAAAAAGAAGAACAAAGAACAGCAGTCAATACTAAACCCTAAAAAACAACCTTATCCATAGAATATACTATACCTCTAGGAAAAAAGCAGAATCAAACCTAAATACTCCCAGGTCCACCCAAGATGTAAAGCAGGAATAGGAACACTGATACACATGTTACAGACTAACCTACCGCTAAAAACACTCACTGTGCTTAATGATATTACAGGTACAGTGATTCCCACCCAGCTGAAAGTAGCTCATTTGGGCAACAAATCAAACATAAAAACACATTTAAAAAAAATCTTATTCATAAGAACAACTGTCATACAGATAACAAATGCAAAGTAATATGGAAGGGGGGTAAAATCCTACTTAAAGAGATGGTTTAATGGATTAGTCTTATACTCACCAATTGAAAAAATAATGTACAAAATGTGACGCACACCAAGAGAATTTCAAATGACCTTTGGAGATTGGAGACAGAGCCTGCAACTTAGTACTTCCTTTACATAAAAAACTTGGCTATTCCTGCCATTCTCGCTTTCTGCATCTCCCTCCTCCATTTTTCTGAAATTCCTTTATTTTTCTGCACCACCCTCTTCTGACTTTCTGCATCTCTCCATCCTCTCTTTTCTCATCCATCTTCATTCAACTGTGTTTACTGTGGCTTAGTAGGTAGAATTGGCCGTCTTGTAATCAGAAGTGCTGTGGGTTCGAGCCCAAGCTCCTGCAGTCAAATTTCAGGGTGTCCTTGAGCAAGACACTTCACCCCAATTTGCTCCCACTGCTGCTGTAGTAGTGTGTAAACGGATGTGGAAGCATATGAATGAGATTAGCTAATACCAATGGCTAATTCTCCATGGCAGCCTCTACCATCAGTGAATGATTGGGTAGGTGTTCTGTGGGGTAAAAGCGTTTTAAATAGTCAGATGACTAGACTATACAAGCTCAAGTCCATTTCCCATTTAACTCCCTCATCTTTCTTTCTGCATCTCCCTCTTCCATCTTTCTGCATCTTTCTAGTTCCTCTCGACTGCACCGCCCTCTTCTGGCTTCCTGCATCTGCTGTTCTGATTTTATCTTCATCTACCTCTTCTCTCTATTTGTTTCACTGGCGGTTTATATGGAGTCTGGTTCTGCCTGAGGTTTCAGCCTGGTGAAAGGAAGTCTTTGGAAGCCTTGCCCCTAAAGTTTTGCTGCATTTTGTATACTGCCATGTAAAATTGGATTAATGCAGATCTTCATAAATAATACATTAAAGAGTCAAGTCTAGACCTGCCCTCTTTATAAAACGTCTTGAGTTAACATCATTTATGAAGTGATGCTTTAAAAAACAGGCTGATTGTTACAAATTTAGGTACTGTCTATGATTGTTAGGTATGCCTGTATACGTTGGAATAAGACAAGCTCTTTTATGCTTGCACTCTCACTTATGACCCCCTTTTTGTTTATCTTTAAAATTTATTTTTGTTTACTCGTTTCATATATTTAGGTCTTATGTCTTTTTTTGCACAGGCACTGGCCCTGAACAAATTAAGGCTTGGAGGTGAAAGGGGGAGAGAGGGAGGGATGTTTGTACACTGCCTTTGATTCAGCCCCTTTATTATAAAGATTAAAATCAATAAAAATAGTGTTAAAAATTTGGCACACAACTGTCTTATGAAATATTCTACACAAGTGTTTAAATCATTCTGACAAAGTTAAGATAAGAGGACTGTCACTTCTGTATAAATCTTCTCAGCCTTTTTCAAAGAGCATCTTTCTCTCCTCTCCCTCTTCGTATTCAGCATGTGCACCCACAGCCTAAAGGCCATGGCAGCATATCTAAACAAACATTTTACACTAGAGCAGAATCATGCTGAAAGATACCATCAACATCATCTGTCTGGATTTCACGCTCCGAGCAGATATAGGCCAGAACTCTTCAGCGGCTTTGAATAACAGTTTGTTTACTTAAAATGTGTGTCTCAATGCACATAGAAGGCCAATTCTCCCCCACAGCTATCTGCCTTGACATTGTGAAGTCTGTTGTTGTAAGAAGGCTTATGCAAAACTGATAAATTTCACAGATCCACCATGTGACAAAAATGTGACATTCCTGCGGCGTGGATCCACAATGCATCATGTATGTTCAGCTCCCTCACTGGAACTAATTAAAATAATTTTTAACAACCTTATCGGAAAACAAGCTCTCCTCCAAACAATACCCCCTATTAACTTAAAACAGGACGCCATTGTGTGATGGGATCACAAGAATTGCTCTGCTGCTGGCGTAATCTGTTCTTTAAAATAATCAAATTAATTCTTTCAGTAGGAAATCCTTGCTTGTGCAACCATAACAAAATGTTGTTTTTCTCCTAAGGTCGCCCAGCACACGATGGTCAACCAAAACAAGCATCCATTGATGCTTTTAAGGTTTAATAGCAAAGAGGACGAAGACAGAAGCAAATCGAATAGTGACCAAGCAGCAGAAGGGGATGTCCGGGGGATGAAACAGCATCGTGACTGTTTTTATTTTCCTGATTATCTTGAAATCAGTCAGACAGTTTGGACCAAATGATTTCTCAGAGGCCAATAAAGTCCTTTGAAAAAGAAGATAATCCACATTTTGTTGCAGATGCCTTATGAAAACAGTGTGAACAAAAACAGTATTTATATAAACAAAGAGAAGAGATTTTCTCTTTGGGTGACACACTCATTATTTCTTATTAATATGACAATGTTTTTGTCATTTTTCCCCTCATAATTATTGTTTGTACTTTCCATTTATCACTTTAATATCCTTTCTGTGATTTGTAACCATTGATTGTCCTCCATTGCAGGATAAATACACTTTATCTAATCTCATCTGAAATATTCAGCGAATATTGACTGTAAAATTCCCATTAACTACTATCAAGTGTTCAACCTTTTAAGGAAATCTGAGTTGAGTTTATACAATTACTTTTAAACTTGCAACATGTTTGATCTTTCATAAATCTTCAGATCTTATTCACCAACATCTCTACTTAACAACAACCATAAAAACTCAGAGAGTAATGTAGTGAAGTTGCTGTTTATCTTAATTTCTTGAAAGTGTAAATGTGGACAATTATCACACACTACAGCTTGTTTACACAAAAACTGTGTTAGGAATATTATCTGACACTTTCTCTAGATTTGTTAATGCCAAAGATAAAAAGTGGAAACACAAAGAAAAGAAATCCAAAATTTGTCCTTTCTGATGCCAAAAATAAAACAAACCCTAACTGTATTAATGCGTTGTACATCTAGTTAAGTTAGCAGTAAATGTAGAAAATGACTTTCTAACAAAGCCATATTTCAACCATGTGTTTGCTGGGTTGTGTACTCACTCAGCCCTCTGTGCCTTTTTGGGTTCAGTCCTCAGTTTAGAGGAAGATCCATGGAAAGAGTGTCCTTGTTCACTGCTGCCCTCTGCTGACCTATCAGAATAAAGGAGCGACAGGAAAACCACAAAATCCCCCAGAATCACACAGAAGAATTTGTAGGAAAAGGAAGAATAGAGCTCACTGTGCTACTAATGAGCATAGAAAAGTGTGAGAAAAAAAACTAAGAGTCTTAATATGAAAGGGAAAGCCGTGTCAGAGAGGTATTCAGTTTGTAATAAAAACCCATCATGTTTCCATCTCAGGCTCTGATGAAGACAGAGCCATTTCCGTCTTTTTGAGGAGATTTAAGACCAAAGAAAAAGACTCTCATGAAGATTTCCTCCAGCTCTTTCCTGGCTCTGATGAATGCAGGGGCTGAATGTTCGAGTTTGGATCAGGAGACGGTCTCATCTGGTCAGATAAAGAGAGAGAAAAAGGTGAAGGAGGACAAAAAACACCTTCAGGAGACATCATATTATTACTCTAGCAGCATTTTCTATTGGAAAAATGACCAGCTGTTATATTAGTTACCCCTAAAGAGCAAGAAATAACTACTTAAATAAACTACTTTTACATTCAGTGGCATAGCAATGACTTAAAAGCTTAATAAACCTACAGCAGATTAAAAAAAAATCTGTGAAACGGCAAGATATAGGCCTATGCCATAGAGTTTTTAAATAAATATCATGGTATTGCTTTTAATTTCAAACAGGCATGCATCTAAGATCCCAAAAGCGGTCTCTAACTGAAGGAGAAAAACACTTATTTCATTTTTATCACAGGTACTGAAGTGCTTTCCTAAAATGTTTGATTTCTATGGTATTCCTTTCCTTCTCTTCCAGTTATGTGTACATTAATTTTCAAAGTTCGCACTAGAAAAAACACTGCTGTGCCCCACATGACCGCGATACGACACAACCAAGTGAGTGTTATGAATGTAATGTAAACGGAGCTGGTGTAAAGTCATTGTGACAGCACTATAAAATTAAAAACTAATGCTTATCTTGATGGATGGACCAGTCACTAAATGTCTGCCTTGACTAAGGAAATGGTTCTTGTCTTAAGTGACTCTTATACAACTATTTTTAGTGCTATGTAAATCACTGATAATTTGGCCCGTGATGGATCTCAGTCATTCTACGTCTCCTGTCGTTAAATTCTGATATGTCATTATGACCATCAGGAAAGTGTGGCGTTTGAAATATAGCAACTCATAAAAACGGAGTTCTCTGTAACAGCTTAACTCTGCGTGTGCTCTACTTTGGCTCTTTATGTATTTATGGAGAAAAATAAATTTGCAGCCTTCACTGTAAATCATTTATAAGAATAGTCATCTAAAACATGGGGAGTGCAGAAGCTTGGACTGAAGTATGGTACTGACTTTCTAACTGTCTGTGGGTGTTGACTCCTTGGTCTTCAGGTCAACAAAATATCTCATTAGAGCTTCAGCAAGAATCTTCATGGTCAGTTATGCTGATTATTTAAAGATAAATTGACAAAAACTCAGTGCAATTGCTCAGATTCCAAGTGGAGTCATGAATATGCTCTTTTCAGGGAGGTACAAGATTAGATTTTTGTCAATATTCAGAAATTTATTTTAACCTAAACCAATACTGAGAGCAGTTGGCAGAAAGACAGATGCACTCTTGAGTTATATCCTGGAGTTGTAGTGTTTTTCACAATTAAGTTGACAACATATGTTGAAACTTATGAAAGCAAGATGGATGGTCCAGGACACATTTGAGAGAAAGAATGGGAAACTTCCATCAAGAAAACCCCCAAAAAGGTGAAGAGAAGACCTCAGTTTCAACTACAACTCCTGGCTAGCTTAAAAGCTAACAACAACTGCCAGTAACTGCAACAGAACACTGCCTGATCAACAGAAGACTACTGAGTGCTACCTGTTGAGATAGCATGGGGCAGCACGTACAAACACAGCAGCGTGTCGCTCCATCACTAGCAGCAAAACAAAGCCCTACACTTACACCAGAACTGACAGCGTGCCCACGGAGTTTACATCTTTCCCGACGGAGACTCGGCGACTGAAAGAAGAAGGACGCGGAGCAGCATGACACCTACAGCCAGTGGGGAGGAGGAAGAGACATTATTGTGCAACACGGAGGCGGGGCAAACAAGCCGGGCTGCAGGTCAGGCTAAGAGCAGCCCCACACAAACCCGATGTACCAAGCTTCTTTCTCCCGGGTGCTCGCTCCCTCGCCAGTGAGATGGACAACGTGAGGCTGCAGATTTCTAACCACCACTTGGACGACTGTGCTTGCTGCTACAGAGGAGACTGCCAAACATAATTTCATTGTGTTTTTAAAAATGCAATGACAATAAACGCCTATCTATCTACTGATGCTGATGTACTTAAGCTGTTCAGATCAAAAACGTCACTTCCTAAAAAACTTGAGTTTAAGGATTGAGGATGTAAAAAAAACAAACTTCTAATTTCCACATATGGCCGATATTTACAGCTGGTTTATTATTAGTAAATATGAACAGAAAGTTTACATTTCATATTCACTGATACCACTATTTTTCTGATGATGTCATGAATTCCTAGCTTCAACCATCAGTCAGAATATCAGAATAGTTTTCTTCACTTTTAAAAAGACAAAGGTTGCTGTATAATTCCCTCTTTTACCTTTCTGTTTTCCCCTTTGTGACCATATTTGATTTCTTTCTGCTCTGATGTACAAGCACAATTGTAAAAATTCAAAATGAATCTTCAATATACAAGTGAAATGTATGTGCCAAGAAAAGATACTTGGTAAAAAACAGAACAGATTGCACTAAAACCTTAAAATTAAGATGCTGGAACAGCAGATTTTGGATATTTTCTTCTAATATAGTCAAAGCATCAAAGATGTGTTTAAGAGTTATCGACAAGGAGGCAGTGTTATGTTCTACATGGGTATTAAATGCCTGAGAAATACATTCATCATGGCTGCCAAAAATCAGAATTTTAAACTGCAATCAACCTCAGAAGTTCTGCCGATAATTGTGACAGATTTTCCACTTTTTTACATTATAAAATTCCCCATTTAAACTTTTTAACGTCTTTGTTTTTGTTACAATCTTTATTTTTACACTGTTATCCACTTCCTGGTTGGATACAGACCGGCTTTTATTTTAAAAGCAAACAAGAAATTTCGGGGAGATCAAAGTTTATAACATGAACTCAACAGAAAAAGGAACTTGTTACAGAATGACAAGAAAAATGAAGGAAAAGTAAAAAGACATACGTTTGATGTCACAAGGTGCAGATGACTTTTGAGTTGTCCACTGAGGTGACTGTCAGTTTTTTAACTTGTGCTGTGTGTCGGACCCCAGGAAAAATGGCCAATGCTTTTGCGAGTGCTTATGGGGATCCTAAAAAGGAAAGGGAAATAAAGTGAAATAGGACATTCAGGAGCAGTGGTGGACTTATTTCACATCACTGTGGCTGCAGGGAGATGACGCAATGGCTTTACCAAAGTGTACTCAAAAGGACAATAAAGCATGTGATATGAAAAAATGTCATGCACTAATTATGGACCTGCATCACATCAGGATTAATACATTCATGCTGACAGCCCTAAAACATATCACAAAGAAAAGAGCTCAGCAAAATTTCCCAGAGCCCAAAGGTGATACTCTCGAGGTGCTTCATTGGTCAAACCTGCTCTCTAAACCCGGAAAATTCTTACTTTACTTCTTGAAATGATAAAGAAAAGCAGCAAATCTTAATTTCCAAGATGTTCCACCCAAAAACTCCTTCCATCCCAGAAAAATGTCACTGTTTTTCACAAATGGTCAGATAACCTTGGCCTTTGATATCTAAATCAAATAAGGCCATCCTTCAGTCTGTATGGACATTTGTGCAAAGTTTGAAGAAAATCCCTTTCAGTATTATTGAGATATCACATTCACGTGAATAGCCTAAGAGTCCAGACCAGCCCTGAATATAATTGGTTCAGAGGTATAAAAACAGTCCTAAAATATCTCCTCAATATTTACAGACAGTTAATAGCTGATGTTTCCATAAACAGAGCTTGTGGTTTGGGGTGATTCATCTAGCAGATGGTTATTCAGTTCTGCTGAGACCTTAAAAGTCAAAGTTCATTAGAGGACATCCATATTCAAACTGTCAGCTCACTCTTTTTTAACATTTCATCTTAAGCAGTTTAAGTTCACAGAAACAATTATGGCTTTTTAAGAAATTCCCTGCCTAACGGCCACACGTGTACTAGTAAAAGAGTGGAGCTTTTGGTATCAAAAGAGTCAGTCATTCTCTGCTCAGATAATCAACTACTTGTCAACAGGAACTGCTGACATTTTAGTCACTAGCTCATTTCTTTAACCTTTCAGGCACAGACAAGCTAATTGAGAAAACAAAACACATTTACACATGTTGAAAGTAAGATGTGTTTTTTTTGTACAACTGTTTTTTTTTTTTTTTTTTTTTTTACCTGTGTGAACGCAGTTTACCTGTCATGTTTGTTTAGTTTGAGTCCTGCCTTTGAGTGTTTATAACTTGCATATGTTTGGAGGTTTGTTATGTTTTTCACACCTGAAAAAGAGCATGTCACCCAAAGGTGCTTAATTTTGCAAGTCACTGTATTATTCTGGCAAAATATTACTATGTAGAAAACGACAATATAAAAATGACACACATGGTGTTTTTTTAGATGTACAGGACTTCTTTATCCTGTTACAAAACAGGAAAGGCGACAGATGGCTGTTACAAAATAATAATAACTTTCAAATTGACTTAAATCGTCCATATTCAGTACATTCAGAAAGTATTCAGTATTATGCTGCAAGATGTCTGGAGGTCAGTCAGAGTGACCATCCAGTTCTTGATCACCTCTCTTACTAAGGCCCTTCTCCCCTGATTGCTCAGTTTGGCCTGGCGACCAGCTCTTCGAAGAGTCCTGGTTGTGCAAAACTTCCTCCATTTGAGAATTATGGAGGCCACTGTGCTCCTGGGGACCTTCAGTGCAACAGACATTTTTTGTAGGCTTCCCCAGATCTGTGCCTTGCAACAGTCCTGTCCCTGAGGTCTACAGGCAGTTCCTTTGACCTCATGGTTTGGGGTTTCCCTCTGTTATGCATTGTCAGCTGAGGCCTTCTATAGAGAGATGTGCGCCTTCCACATAATGTCCAATAAATTTATTTCACCACAGATGGACTCAAATTAAGGTGTAGCAAAGATCAAGAGAGATGGGAGGCACCTGAGCTAAATTTCAAGTGTAGCTGTAAAGGGTCTGAATCTTTTTTTTGTTTTGTTTTTTTTTTTTTTGTTTTTTTTTACTAAGGCATCTGGCTGCAACATAAGGAGATTGAAATAAAGTGAAGGGTGTTTGAATACTTTCCAAATACACTGTGTATTTATATTTAATCATATTGAGAGTTGTTACATCTCTATAAAACCAATATAACTGTCAACAAATTTTGAATATATTTCTTTCTCTCCTCTATAGCCAAAAAATAACTACAGTGAAATGACAATGCAAAAAGGTGAATGGCAACTCGTGCGCCTGCATTAACATGTGGATTAAAATATATATATTTTAACATAACACCGCTGAAATATTATTGGGGTAACTTCCAATGCATTTTCTAGTTCATATTTAAAGTGAGGTAGGCATGGATAGCAGCAGTATTTCCTTGGTTGTATTGAAATGACAAACAACTCTAAAAAATAGAATAAAGGCAACAATAATCACACTTACGGCAGCATCCACCACAAATGCTAATTCTGAAAAGACAGACTTGCTAAACAAGCTCGCCCAAACCAAACTGGATAATATTCTAACATTTAAATTAGATAAATGGCTGTTAAACCTAACTATATCTGAACCAAATAGGGTTAAAGTCTTATTAGTAAGGACACACTTAGTCAGTGAGGAATAGAAAATGTTATGTGAACAATACTCAGAATGTAAATGGTGTTATGGTGTTTCATAGACATTATATAAATATACCTACAGTGCTTAACAAATTTATTAGACCACCTGTCTCAGAGACCATCCAGCATCATGAAGTGCTTCAATGCGGACTCTTTCATTTTCAGTGAGCTCTCCACATTTTACCATTTTGAACTGGAATGAGGAATTTCAAACTGAATTCACCTTTTTATGCCCAAATTTAAGCCGGCTTACTGGGCTTCTCTGAGAAGTCAGAAATGAATCAAGCATAACATTCAACCACTAAAACTCATTTTAATTAATTTTAATTTAAATTTTAATAATTTGACATATTAATCAAGAAATAATAATGTGCTTTGCTAGTTTTTCAGTTTTTTTGTAAACCAGTAAATTAGAAAATTAATGGATAACAATAATTATTATATTTTACCATTAAAAGCTCTTTAACCCCATTTGGGTTAAAGAGCTTTTACATATTGGTGTATTAACCATTGCAAAAACATAAAAATGATTTTGGTTTTACCATTTTTTACCAATGCTGTTGATTAACGGCAGTTGTGGCATAAACCTTACTTTGGGTGGTGGTCTAATAAAATTGTTAGGCACTGTATATTATGTCCATGTGGTGTTTAGCATCATAAATGTGTTTGTCAAAATTTAAATACCGGCGCCCGTGCTACACTCATACGGTTCGTGTAAAACCTCGTTTAGCCAACTTAAAGTTCCGGGGGTCTCCTACGCACACGAACGACTAAAATACCGCTTGTAGACAGCTTTCAACAAGAAATAAACTTTTGTGAAATTTTACATAAATTTGGGCTTTTTTATTACGCACAATCTTGACTAATGGTATTTTACGAGCTTTCAAAGGTACCAACATGGATAACGGTTGTTTCTTCCGTGTCGGTTTTGGAGAACACCGAAGAATTTTGTTTACCTAGCAACAAGCAGCAGTGGCAACGGGGTGTGACAAGCAATGTAGAAGACGATAATGCGTTGTTTGTGTAATTTTACAACAATGAACTTCGAGTAAACTCTATTCAGCACGCGCTGGCAGTGGTATTTGCTTTAAGCCCGGAACGTTTAAGCTAACGGTATCATTTTGTCTTTTCTTCCACAAAGATGTCTTTTCAAGATTTATCTCTTCCGTCTGATGATGAGGCTTTCTACGTTCAGTGCAGAGCTGCATACCTGGCTGTGTTCAGGTCTAGTTTGGCTAATATCGCTTCGAAACAGCAGTTATGTCGCGGTAAGCTAGCACTACACTCAAATAGTCATCATCAACTCTTGTATTTACAGTATGTACCATTTAAATAAACTGTGAGTCATTGGCTGTTTTTGTTGTGGTATTATATTTTCAGCTTAGTTTAAAAACAACTTGTACGCTGTTTATACACGGCTCATTCCAAAATGGCCAGTGATTCAAATGTGATAGAAATTGTGCAAAAAAACACTACATGCTTTTTTTCATTCTTTTGTCCTGTTAAGTTGCTTTAGCTGGGAGTAGAGGGGAGAAGTGTGTGTAGATGGGGTTAACTTTTGTTTCAAGTTGTTCAAAATGTGCCAAAATAAATGTATTATCCGAGAGTACACCTGAAATGTTAATGGTAAGTCAAATAAGCTTGTAGGACAGGATAGCAAATTTCATTGTGTCCATTAAATGCTCTTTCCTGTTTATCTTCAGCTCTCCAACAAGCCGGTAGAAATCCATCCCATGCCACTCTCAGCAAATACTGGACCCCGAGGACATCCAAGCTCAACTTTGATGACTTCTGTGAGATTCTCAAATGTGAAAGGAAAACAGAGGAAACTGAGTTGGTGAGAGCCTTCAAGAGGATGGACGTGAATGGGGATGGCTTCATCTCACACAGTGAACTGGAAAAGGCCCTCACCACTGTGAGTCTCTTGAGGCATCTTTTCTTAGACATGTCTGCAAAATATTATGTGCTTTTTTAATTTTGTGACAAATGCTTGATTTTGAAAAGATTCCTTACAAACAGCTGTTTGAGCCACTTCAGCAACAGGAAGTGCACAGTTACAGAAGAGGTTTATTGGCTAATTGATGCTTTATGGTTGAATACAAGCATCTGCTTTGAACAAACATTTCTGCCGGTATAATATTCAAATTTTCAATTGTAAGACAATCACACTCCAGTCTCTCCTACGCTGTAAGAAAGCAGTGGAAGTAACTTCAACTGATGGCTAATTGACGAACTTTTAACGCCTGTTGCTTGGCATTTTTGCCTTCACTCTCTTGGTTTTCTGCACCAGAAGTAGGGCTGAAAGATTTGGGAAGTTAATTGAATTACATTTTTTTCCCCATATTGTGATTTCAATTTAAAATGCAAAAATGATAAGAACTGTTGCATTTAAAGAAATTATTGTTTCATGTCGCTTTGGATTTTAAGACAAACATATACAAAATAGAAAGCAAGATTTTTTGTAAAAATGTTTGTTTTTTAGATTTATTTTTGGGCTTTTCATGGCTATATTTGGAGAGAGGAGAGCAGTTGACAGATTCGGAAATGAGGATGAGAGAATGGAGGGAACACTTTTTAAGACAACAGACCCTGATATTCCAACACATTAGATTACTGTAAATTGGATCATACTTCCAGGCTGAATGGAGTAAAATTTTTTTGCTAAGGTTATAAATCAGCTGAGAAGTAGAATATTCTCTCTTTGGTGTATTTACCACAAAATACTATGGAATCTTCCAGAGAGGAGAGAAAATGACCCCTGAAGAGGTGAATGCTATTTTCTCTTTGGCCGACATCAATAGAGACGGCAAATTGGACTATGCAGAAGTAAGTATTTTGATGGTTAAATCATTACTTTTAAGTATCATATTGATTAGCTTAACATCAGAAAAAGGTTGCTCTCCTAAGATTACCAGCAACAACCACTGGGATTGTTTCCACTAGATGTATATAATAAGGATTGTGAAGTGTTAAAAGGCTTCACAGTAAAGGACGAATAGCCTGTTCTTGTGTCTTAGTCATCTAAACTCTTTAAGTTGAAAACACATTTAACACAAAGGAATGAAAAGTAAAAGTGGCAGTTGTTTTCAGTGTCATCCTCATGCGTCATCCTCTTACCACTGGTCTCCTGTTGCTGTCAGTTTTGCAGATTGTTTATATCTACAGTAGAGCAGTGTCAGACAGCGGCTTTGGAGAGGCTTGAGTCCAATGCCAAGCTGAAGAGACAGAACTTTGGCAGTCAGTCATACAGCCCTCCAAAGAGCTCTGTGTCATCATCAGCACCATCAGCAGCAGTGGCAGCGACTCTCCCTCAACCACCGGAAACCCCCAGAGCAGACTCAGACACAGCACTCAAGAAAGGTACAACATGTGATGTGACATCCCAGAACGTTGGAAAGAAGGTTTTTATATACATTTTATTTACACCTACATCAATGCTAGTTAAGTTAAGTATTTGGAAAAAAAAACACAAAATGGTTGTGCCTTCTGAGAGAATAACTAACACTGGAGAAATCTCTTTAGTTAACCCCTTACTACTGGCCCCCACATGTAAACTGTGCAATGATGGGCAGCAATAAGCCAGCACTTTGTAAGGATTGTCAAGTTGGAACCTTCCTTTACTGGTGTTAATTTCAGTTAGTCACATGACGCCTCTGGGAGGGCTGAACAGTGACCTCAAGCGTCCCAGAGTACCCTTACCTTCATGCATGCTCTCACTGCCCATCATGCCAGTACACAGATTTTTTTTATCTTGCCTACTCTACTATAAGCCATCTCAGCCCAAACAGCATTGCCAACTTCAACAGACGCAAGCTCTGTACATGCATGCTCCTGGTAGTGGCAGTGCTGAAACTATCTGCCTTGGCCAGTGGCCCTTAATATCCACCACAAACAAGACAACTGGGGCAAATATTACACCTGAAAAATAACTGCAAAGAAAACACAAGAGGAAATAGAGAGTCGTATTAGGGTGCTAATTTAAGTTACAACTAGATTGTCTCTAAGCAGATTGATGGCTAGCTGTTACCTGCATTTAATTGACAACCAGCACTTGGCACTTGGCACTTCACTGCGTCAACCTTGGTCTGATACCCCATATATCTCTCAATTTTTGCTTTGAAAACTATTCTCCATACCATCTAAAATGCCTTGACCTGAAGAAATTAATTGAGATAAACATCAGAGAATATTTTAATCTGAGAAATCTGAATCACATGTGCACAAATTTGTTTGGATCATCATTTGCAAGTTTTCTTTGTGACTACATACTGAGACCATTACAGGGTAAACTTGATTTTTCCAAGGAAATGCCAAAGTTGCATTCATGTGATGTCTGATTTAGAGGGAAACTTAGTGGTTGGGGAAATTTTATATGAACAAACTCTTAAGTCAGAGCTTCAACAGGGAAAGTGTGCAGAAAATCCATTGAATGACCCACCAGGTTGACATCAAGTTACACAGATAGATAGATAAATAGATAGATAGATAGATAGATAGATAGATAGATAGATAGATAGATAGATTATATTGCCAAAAGTATTCACTCATGCATCCAGCACCTGATTTCAGGTGTTCCAGTCACTTCCATGGCCACAGGTGTATAAAATCAAGCACCTAGGCATGCAGACTGTTTCTACAAACACTTGTGAAAGAATGGGTCGCTCTCAGGAGCTCAGTGAATTCCAGCGTGGTACTGTGATAGGATGCCACCCATGCAACAAGTCCAGTTGTGAAATTCCTCGCTCCTAAATATTCCATAGTCAATAGTCAGTGGTATTATAACAAAGTAGAAGCGATTGGGAACAACAGCAACTCAGCCACCAAGTGGTAGGCCATGTAAAATGACGGAGCAGGGTCAGCGGATGCTGAGGCGCATAGTGTGCAGAGGTCGGCAACTTTCTGCAGGGTCGATCGCTATAGACCTCCAAACTTCATGTGGCCTTCAGATTAGCTCAAGAACAGTGTGGGGAAAGCTTCATGGAATGGGTTTCCATGGCCAAGCAGCTGCATCCAAGCCATACATGCAAGTGCAATGCAAAACGTGGTGTAAAGCACGCCGCCACTGGACTTTAGAGCAGTGGAGACGCGTTCTCTGGAGTGACGAATCGCGCTTCTCCATCTTGCAATCTAATGGACGAGTCTGGGTTTGGCAGTGGCCAGGAGAACGGTACTTGTCTGACTGCATTGTGTCAAGTGTAAGGTTTGGTGGAGGGGGGATTATGGTGTGGGGTTGTTTATCAGGAACTGGGCTTGGCCCCTTAGTTCTAGTGAAAGAAACTCTGAATGCTTCAGCATACCAAGAGATTTTGGACAATTTGATGCCCAACTTTGTGGGAACAGTTTGGGGATGGCCCCATCCTGTTCCAACATGACTGTGCACCAGTGCACAAAGCAAGGTCCATAAAGACATGGATGAGAGAGTTTGGTGCTGATGAACTTGACTGGCCTGCCCAGAGTCCTGACCTCAACCCAATAGAACACGTTTGGGATGAATTAGAGCAGAGACAGAGAGCCAGGCCTTCTCGTCCAACTTCAGTGTGTGACCTCACAAATGCGCAACTGGAAGAATGGTCAAAAATTCCCATAAACACACTCCTAAACCTTGTGGAAAGCCTTCCCAGAAGAGTTGAAGCTGTTATAGCTGCAAGGGTGGGCCGACATCATATTAAACCCTATGGAGAATGGGATGTCACATAAGTTCATATGCAAGTCAAAGCAGGTGATCGAATACTTTTGGCAATATAGTGTACTTAATGGATTCCGAAGGAAATTTGTAATGTTAGTTGGATTGTAGTTGTTATTGCTATTTCTTGTATATGTGCTTAAATGGAATCTGTAACATAGTGTTAGTTTGCAGCTGACATTGGCTGTCTTGGTAGACAAACTCAGATCATTAAGAAAAAATATTTCTTAGCTCTTACCTGGATAACAAAATAGCAATATTTAATGGTTTCAGGCAAAATATTTTAATGCAACAAGTCTGGTTCATAAATACATCTAAAACTGTTAACAATATGTCTTAATCCTCTAAAATACAGTAAGTCTGTTTGGAAGCATCTGTGGTTTACACATAAATGGAGCTCTGGCGCTGACATAGTTTGAATAAAGACTTTCTGTGTGAGGAAGAAGGATCATCAGGAGAGCATGTTAATGCACCGTCACATCTTCCTGGTCTGTGCCTCCAGAACATAATTTCAATTTGTACGGCACAAGTACAAGCCCAAAGAAGCAGCCAGTGGCTCACCTCACACTGAAGTTTATAGTTTCACACTTTTACACACGGCTTGCTGCAGTACGCCTCACCGATTAGTTATGATGAATAAATAATAGCCCTGTTATTGATCAATTTTTCACTCCCCTTGTGACAAATCGCCTCATTAAGACAGGCCATATATCATAATAGCCAAACAACTAGGGCAGACTGTTTTGAGGGAGGGGCCTGTAAATCGTTGTGATTTGGCTAATCATTTCTGCCATTAGGAGATTGACAAAAGCTTCATCTAGGCTAGTTAAAAATGCAGCTTTCCAACCATTGCTATGGAGTTGGAAGTCCTGCCAAAACCTACACTTTTATAGCTTAAAAAAAAGAGGATTTCCGTACCAGTCTATCTTCACCTGTCCATAACAAAACATTAATCCATACAAGTATCTTTCAGTTAAATGTACCATCATCAGCCTGTTCAAAATGCAGGTAGAATTCTGAGTTTTCCCTTTAAAATCAAGACAAAGAAAAAGAATATCCTGGATGAGCAAGGAAGGGACAGGCTCACGGTGAGTAGATAGATGGGGTTGATTTAAGTGGTCAGTCCATGTTCATGTTATTGATCCAGAGGATTCCACCACTTCTCACTGGGGAGATGATGAGGGATTAGACGGTGGTCGAGAGGAGGGCCCAGTCCACCACCACAAACAAATGAGCTCCCACACAGTTGTCAGGATTTTCACATTACTGTGCCTCTCCCACCTATGGATTTATAAACACTACACTTTAGCAAAGCTATGACACAGGATGCAGTGTGATCATATGTGGTGAATGGGTCATTCTTGGAGTTCAAAAACATTTTTGACTTCTCATTTAATCCTGCATTTGTTGGTGTGAGCTGTTTCTTCACTAAAAATAACTTATGACTGTAAGGGGTATGAGCAAATTTCGCTAACTCTCGAATGATTGCTGATTTACCGATTTATTATGTTTGAAGTGTTGCTTGTCAAATATGTATTGCCAAATGGTGAGACAAACTGATGAATTGTCATAGTTTCTAGAAGATAATTGCTCCATTTTGCTCAATTTGTGCAGTTTTTCAGCACTAGGAAACCACTAGTGTCAAAACAAAATGTCCTTTAAAGTCTCCCTCAAGCTTTTTAGTCTAGTTTTCAGTGCTTCTTTGGCCACACAGCAGCCCCACCTCTGTCATCCAGATCAAAATACTTCTATATAGACTAGAGCCCTCTTAAAAAATGTTGTTTTCAGCTGTCATGTTGAAAATGTGATGGTTACCGTATTTATTCTCCACTATGGTAATTTGCCTGGAAGTCTCCAACAATTCTTGAAAATGTTGATTTCATGGGCTTGGAAACAATCAGAAGCCCTCATTAGCGAATTGACATTTTCTGCCTTCAATTAGTGTTCAAGAAAAAAAAGTTGTGCCAGAGATAATTGATCTGAGAGGGCACTTTTATGTCATTTGTGATTTAAAATACCCCTGTAATTCATTAAAAATGGCTAAATCTAAGATCACATTTCCCTAAAACCCAAATACAAAGTCATCTTGTCTGCGTGAACTTTGGGACAAACTTCTGATAAGACTGATTACTGTGTCAATGATGTTGTGCGCCTCATCTCTCTTTTCACAGCGTGTTTACTGTTTGGAGAGGGGAGGGTTGAACTTCATCTGTCAGAGCTTTCCTTTGTTGTAGAAATGTTATGACTTGATTTATTACTAATCGTTTTGGATGTTTTGTGTGTGAGTATGGCTTTATTCATTTGTATTTCAATTTTTGTATTTTAGACAGTCGATCATCGTCTCGTCCTTCTTCGGCTCGCAGCAGACGGTCTTCCTTGTCGAATCTGACCACCGTGACAACCAGCAGCACTAAGACCAGCAAAGTACAAGAGCCCTTAGGCTCACAGGTAATTTTATGTGAAGTCATGCTGACCTCAGAGCTCAATAAATTACACTTTAGAGCAGCAAATTTCCCAATTACTGTACAAAAACTTAAGTAATCTTTTATACGAAACAGTATTTCATCATCAGTCTTAATTCCAAAGTTATTCACTCTACAGGAGACACGTGAAAACAGTAAATCCTTACATATGGAAGCAGAAAAATGTTTGGTATTTCCTCTTGAGCGAACAAAGTTTAAATATTTTATAGTCTCAATAAATTGATCAAATAATGATTAAACAATGTAAAGTTCCTCTAAGGAGTTTTAGCTGTTTTTGAAATGGATTGAAATATTGATCCTTCTGTGTGGCCCATGAAAGCAAGCTAAGACCACAACCAACAATGACATTGATAGATCCTTGGATTCTTTAGTGTCTAAAGTTAAGGGGGGTATGGGGTATTCTTTGACATGAATAATTGCCCACAGTTTTTTCTTTCTTTAAATTTTTCTTAAAGAAACAGAATGAGATTTTACGATTTGAAAAAAAAATTACATTATCAAGATGAAGGAGCTAAATTCAAGTTTTCTTTAAACGCCTTTAATTGTAATGTTTCGTACATACCTTTGGTGTTTCTGTGAAGCTGCAGCCATGGTTGAAATGAGGTGAAAATAACTGTCGACAGGTGTGTGATCCTGGTAGAGCATATAGTTTTTGACTACTACAGTGTGAAGGCTGGGTTGCTGCATTAAGTTCAGATATTGTAATGAATGAACTTTTTAAAATTTGCATCTGGTCTGATTACCAAGCATTTGTGGTATTCACTACAACTACAGTGAGTGTAGCAGCCACATCACTTCAGCGTTTTTAACTGCAGTAGCTCAGTATTAACCAAGGACAAAGTCTGCAAAGACAAAAGATGTACAGCTTTGCCTGTGGGGGCACCATAAAACAAACCAAAAGTCCCTCACAGTGGCTTTAAGTTTTAGGTGTTGATCTATAAAATATTGAAATATAGAGCCCATTTTCTTGTTTGCACACAGTGGTGATTGGTTTTATGGGCAGAAGAGTGGCAGTAGCAACAGCTTGCCCAAATTTACACCATAAAGTGATGGACCGTCCAAATGCCTTCTACAACTGCTTTAATTGTTTGGCAGCTCAAAGCAAGTTTTTTCCAGTGGCAAGCTAACCATTAGCAATGGGCTAAGTTTCCTTAGCCATACTCACTGTCAAGTCAGCAGGTCAATGATCACTCTGATGACGACTCAACAGTGCCAGAAAAATAGAAGTTTCTTTTCAAAATCACCTTAGCCCTGCTTAATGCAAAATCCTGCACTCAAATACTGTAAGAAAGCTTGCTGTGTTAAAGTACCTCACCTCATATGCCCTTTTGTAATAATCAATTTACTGTAGCTCATATACTGTAAGAAACCTCACTGTGGTAAAATACCTCACCTCACATGCACATTTGCACTGATTAATCTATTTATAGTAAATCAGATACTGTAAGAAAGCTCACTGTTAAAATGCTTCTCCTCATTTTCACTTTTGCAATAATAAATATATTTATTATAACTCAAATACTTTTAGGAAGCTCACTGTGGTAAAATACCTACAGTTCTTAATTTATCGTATCTCCCTCGTGTACATCTGCCCACATGCTTGCGTATTTTAAACTTCTGATCATGCTTATTCAGCATTCTTGCACCCTTTGCACATTGTAATCATACTATCACTGTGCATGGACATACTAGAAAAAAAAACTAACTAGAGCTTGTACGTGTTTAAATCTTAATTTTGTAGATGCAATTCCTTTTTACATAAGCTTACTTGGTCAATTAAGCTGATGCTGATTCTGATGTGGGACTCTGTCTCTCAGGTTTGGTTGTAATAGTTCGGATTCACTGTTCAGAACACGGCTGAGGTTGAGATTCTGCCTTTGATAAACAACACACTACTCTTGAATCTGAAAGAGTTTTACTTAAAAATTTTTGACATTTCTGCATGTGAGCTCACACAGTCAGTTACTCCATGCTTACAAGGCTCTCAATATGTCACTGTAACCAGTGTTTCTGATGGCCAAATTCAGCCCAGGGTGGATAGTTATAGCCTGTATCGATCCTATGCTCTTTGTTTTCACTCTTTTTGGCTTAACCTCGGCTGGTTTTCTTTACAGCAAGAAAATAAATAAATAAAACTTCAACCCTTTGCTCCATCTTTCGGGTCCTGAGTAGTGAGTTGAGATTGGAAAGGGCCAGAAATCATCGAAGTAGAGGAATGTGTGTCCAGAGATTACCTCTGAGGGGAAGTTCTCCCCGCCGTATTGGCTGCAGGCTGATAATTGTGAGGCGGCAGTCAGTGATGTAGTGTGAATTTGTGTGGATGTGTCATCAAGAATACAAACGTAACCTGTAAAGAATATTCCCAGGATTTATTTTTATGATTCGGGTAATTATAAAAGCTATCAGTCAAGGTAAAGGTCATGCTTTAAGTAGGTGTGTTGGTGTGGTTGTGATTGTGTTAGTCGCTGGTCTGGAGTCTCGCGACCCTCTGCATCGCTGTAAATCAGCCCTGTGGCCGGAGCAGATGACAGCAGCTGTATTAGTCTGCAGGCTGACCCTCTCTCAGTGGAGGCATTAATTCTGATGTCTTTAAGCTCAGGACCGGTGCCCATGGCAATTTCCCTCATTTAATATTGTCTGGACAAACCACTGAAGTGTTATGGTTTGATCTTTTATGCCTCTCACACAACCCAAGATAAATACTTTGAGAAAATGGCTTTTCTCTAAAGGAGTGACATGCTCCGTCTTTATGGGACTTTCTTTGTTTAACTTGGTGATTTATTTGTCCACTAAAAGGATATATAGCCTATTCCAGACCAGCCCGGCCCTCAGTGCCCTCTTACTGTGTGTCCACACCAACTGTGATTTCATTTAATGTGTCTCCAATGAGTGGAAGGAAAACTTCCTTGTTTTGATGTTCCTGTTCCATTTCAAATTATTACTTCATTTCAGTTTGGCTGCCAGACGGAGAAACAACAGGATTTTAAAATGGGAGAAATATTAGGATTCATAAATATCTCCAAAGTAGCCTCTTGATAGTTCTGAATGACCGCCAGCTCAAGATTGAAAAGGCTGTATTTATCAAAGTTAAATGGACTCCAATTTGCCACATCAGGTCTCAGGAGAGATCTACCTCACCAGAAACATTGTGTAGCACTTCTGCCCTCCTCTGGATCAGCACGAGTATTACAAGTGTTTACATACAGCGGAGCTCACATAAATAATTATGAATCTGCCCCCAGAAGGTTGGAGCGGTAATTATAACAATGACGGTTTCTGTTAATCAACTGAGCAACCTTCCTGTTATGATTGACTGCTTAATTCACTTTTTATGCCCAAAATTTCTTCTCCTGTCACAAGATCAATCCCCTCTTTAATTGGAACTGCAAATTAGTTTTGGTTTCTACTGAATGAATGAATGCATTTTGTTGTCAAGCAGCAAAACCATGTCTGTGTTAGGACATAAACAAAGATCAAACACAACAAATAATATGAAAAAACACATTCATTATAAAACTTCAAAGCACTTAAAATAGCAAATAAATGTTTCTATGTGTGATTTAATCTTGGAAAACATTATTTTTCTGCTTTATTAGCCACACCAGATGAATTTAGTAGAATTCAGTAAAACAGAAATGGGATTCTTTGTTGCAGGAGTGGCATCGAACTTTTGTGAGGGGCTGTTTCTTCCTGGAGGATGATGGGAGTATCAGCTCTCTGCAGTACCAGCTCCACATCCCCCAGACCACCACCGTCTGCCTGACCATGCAACCACTCATTCTCAGCAACAGACCTGGTAACAGCACTGTTTTATATAAACCATAATAATCATATTATGTTAAATAGGATTGTATTTTCCTTGCTCCTCTGATAGTGGAGGTCACAAATTATAGTCAGTAGCAGTAAAGTACTTAATGAGTTGTTACTATGAGGGTGGGCTAAGCAAGTTGACCCAGATGCCCCTCTGCCATGTGACTTTTTTCAACTTTTCCTGGAGGATCCTGTGGATTTCCCAGACCAGAGTAGATAACTCCTCTATTGAGTTCTGGATAAATCCCAGGGACTCTTTCCTTAGAAGAATGTGCCCAGACCTCTACAGAGAGGTGGCTGTAGGGCATCCTTATCAGATCCCCACACTCCTTGGCTCCTTTCAACGTGTCGGAGCAGTGGCTCAACTCCAAGCGCTCTCTGGATGTCTTCGCCCTGTGAACACTTCAGCCCAAAGTTTGGTTCATTTTGGTCAGTGTGAATTCAAAATGAACCACGCTCAGGGAGATGGGCTTTCTGGCATGATTCAAGTGGACTCCGGCTGGGTTCAGATGAGATGTGAATGCAACTGAGCCCTGATACAGGACAGAGAGTTATGTCAGCTATATGACATCATTGTAAAAGCATAACTTCTTTCCCCAGTGAGTTGCTTAACCTATTTTCATAATAAAAAGTGGAAATCATCCAAATCAAGTCAGCAAATGGTCTGTTATGACTCACCTTACAGATGACCTCAAGTTGTAGTCTGCAGGATGAATTGCAAAAGCAATAAACATCTTCTATCCCCTCAACAACCATTGTATCCACATAGTGCTTGCCCATTTAATACTGTAAGATGCATGCACATGTGTAAATATTAAGAGGGATTTTGCTAGCATCTCAAAAATTACTTTAAAAAAAACATCCTTGGTTGCAGAATGGACACCTTTGCCAGCATAAAACAAATAATCTTTGCTCAAGCCATGACCCAAGTGCTTGTCATGGTTGTTTCTTCATCTTTCTACTCCTTGGAGGGTTTGCAAAGCTAAACAACTGTGCATACCACACGTAGACCTGGGCACAGAATCGATTTTGCTAGTGTGATAGCAAGCCAGCGAGAGATAGGGTTGGAAGAGCAATCATGCCAAGGCACGGTTTGAAACAATCATGCCTAGTATGGAAGCACCTTAAGGATGAGCCCAGCCACCCTTTGGAGGAAACTCATTTCAGTCAGTCTTCTCATTTTTTTGTTTATTACCCAAAGTTCATACCCATATGTATGGGACTATTACAATTCATCAATTAAAAGTCACATTTTGCAATTTCTGTTGGGGCTTCCTCCTTTGCAGTTTTCTTTTCAATGCCGTAAATATGCAGACTTACAAAAATCTCTTTTTACATTATATATGTCTGTGATTTCCAGTATATAAATCACAAACAAAAAAGCATACCTCCCAGAGAACAGGCTTCCTATCAGCCTCTCCACTGTAATTGTGCAAAGCAAATCTGATTAGTTGAAAATCTTACAATTTTTTGTCCCTGCTTTATGCACAATAATTTATCACAAAACAATAAAGAAATTGTGCCATTTTGTTCAGAAAACTGTAGCATGCCTCTCGGTTGTGGAAAGTCAGAAAATAGATGGATGCTGAAACGTGGTCTTATCAGAGAAGACATCACCCTGTATCTAGTTTTTTTCTTTACTTAATGTGTGGTATATAAACCCACTTTATTAGGTAAACCTGTTCAGTTGCTCATTAACACAAATATCTACTCAGCCAGTACATGGCACCTTTGCACATTAAAAGTAACTTAAATCACCTTTCTTTCCTATTCTGGAGCTCAGTTTAAACTCCAGCAGTTCATATTGACAATGTCTACACGCCTTAATTCATTGTAATTGGCTGAATAGGTATTAGGGCTAATGAGCTCTTGAAGTATACCTAATGAAGTGGTCATTGAATGTATGTATCTGTGCATGGTATTTATGTAGTTAATATTTTGAGTTTTATTTTTGTAATCAAAGAAAAAAGGGTTAAAAGTAAACACAGTGAAGACAACCATTGTACATCTATTTTTCTAATCCGTTTATCCCAGTTTTGCAAAAAAATTTGCTGCCCCCAGATCTGGTTCTCTGCACACCTTTAGTATCAGTCACACAGTGTGTTTCCTGAAAGTCTTTTTTGGGGGGTTGGACTGTCATTTTACTAGTACTACTTTGCTGGAGGCTGCCTCTATCTTTATCTTTATAAGGCATTTGTTCTTCTCCATGAGCTGCAGTGTTGCCAAAATAAATTGTTGAGAAAGAGTAGTCAATCCTGTTAACATGTTTTTATTTGTATTTTTTTATGCCTCTGCCCAAGCAACAGCCAGGAGCTGGAGGCAGTTGTCCATCCCTATGGATGTCACTACATACATCTATCTGAGCCATTATTGTGAAGATAATATCCCAAAAATGCTTTGAGGGGTTATCTTTAAACTTTGCTCAAATGTCCACTCTGACTCATGAATGAACTGAAAAGATTTTGGAAGCCAGAGGTCAAGGTCAAGCATGTGGTGGTGTTCAGCATTTAACCACTAGGTGGCAGTTCTTGTGTTATAGTCTTTATGAAAATCTGACATCTTTTGTTATATTGTGCTGTTTAACAGACAAGCCTTCTCTTTGGATGGCAGTGGACACGGCTCTGTTTGTAACAACAGCTGGTGAAACTAAAGAGGATTCAACTTTAGTGTGTTTCACTGAGTCCAAAGACAAAGAGGTAGGTTTCAGCAAAGGGAGTGATGTACATATACCATGTATTTCTTTTTTTAGTGACAAATGGCTAAAAAGTTCCATTAATGCTTAGGCATGGACATTTTTGTTTTGCTTGCTTTTTTCCTACAGAAGTATACTTGGAGAGGAGAACTGAATGCTGGGACATACTACTTACTTCCCTTCACTACTGGCTGCAAACTGAAGAAAAGAACAGAAAAGAACCTCTCCAGTAAACCCACAGAGCTCATTTACAGAACTGATACTGGAGAACTGGACCTCACCAGGGAGCTCAGGTTTGTTTGTCTCCTTATAAGCGTGGGTGTGTGTGTGTGGGGTATGTGTGTGTGTGTGTGTGTGTTTTACTGACACACAAAACACGCCAAAACAGCAAATGTGTTGTGTGAAACGTTACCAGCTTTGGCTAATACCCTCACACAGAGAGTGTGCATTCATATATGTTATATTTCTGTCATCTGAGTTTCATTTATGAAAAAGATAGTCTTTTATGTGCCTTAAAGTCTCCCTGTGGACTTAGTCTTGAAATTTTGGCGGTTTTTGTACTCCATTAAAACCACATAAGTTGAGTGGATGAGTGGATACGTAAGTAAATTTAGAAGGACAGATGAATTGAGGCTGAATTTTCGTGGTGAGGCTGCATCCCGATTCTCTCACTAAGCCCCTCTACTTGGCTCTAGCTCGTAGTTTCAAGTTCTTCAGTTTCTTTGGCTGATTGAGGTTGAGTGGTTAACCAACCCTCCCAACAGTTCTATGAATTAAGTTTTATTTGTTTGGATAGAATAGAAGGATAATGTATATTATGCTTCCCAAACTGAGAAATGAAAAAGTGCCAGAAAACAGTCTAATGTCTTCATCAAAATCAGGGCCACTACTGAGTCCAGTGTACTCCAAAAATATCCATTTTTATATTACAAGGTCAGCCAGTGATCTCCATCCAGACAACTTTTTAATGATTTTCCATCCGATTTAAGGGATCTAAATGTCGGAACAATTTACCTACTCATATTAGAGACTGCACCAACTTCAATTAATTAAAAAAGAACAAAAACTTTTTTTTCTTAGACCAGTTAATCACAACATCTTTATTATATTCTGACATAACTTTTTAACTTTTTCTTTTTGTGTTTTCTCCTGTCAGCATATTGTTCTTGATATCTTGTTTTATCACTTTTTACGATTAATCATATCGTAATAATTTGTACCATTTTGATGTTCAGTTAAATGTTCATTATTTCACTTAGGAGGTCCACTAGACAAGCCCATACAGGTTTCTTTGGCTTCTCCTACACATTTCGTTAATTGTCTGACTTCAAAATTAACATGCTCTGCATGTATTGCATTTCTTGTTTTAGTCTGTATTTTTTTCCTTTTCTTTGTTCATATGTGCAATTGAATAAGTAAATACAACACAAATAGAGGCGTGATGAGAGGGTCAATTTGGGATTAGTGTTGTAAATTCAGTGTTACATCTTTATGTGTGGCTCCCTTTGTGCCACAGGGAGGCACTGTCTGACATCTTTGAAGTGATAGACATGGATGGAAATGGTTTGCTCAGTCTGGAGGAGTACAACCTCTTTGAGTTGAGGACCAGCGGAGAGCAATGTGACAAGGATGCCTGGGCGGTCTGCAAAGGTAATTATGGTGTTAATACAGGTGACAGCACATGATGCATTGACATAAATATGATATAAGGTTCTCATTAGTTGTTTTTGGTGTTCAGAAAACTTTGATATGAGAAAGAACCAGCTGACTCGGCAAGGCTTCATGGAGCTGAACCTGATGGAGGCCACAGAAAAAGATGGAGACCCTGCAGACCTCTGGGTCACTCTGGAAGCTATGGGTTTCAACCAAATGCTGGAGTTAGTAGAGGTACTTTCAAACTTGGGTTTAGTCTCACCTTCACTACTTGGGTACACAAATTTAAACAGTTTAAATACAACTTGGCATTATGCTATCTAAATGTGCATTTTTCTTGATTTATTTCATTAGCTAAAGTGCCAAATTGGAAAGAAGAACCTAGCCAATATTGGATTTATGGACAACATGCCTATTACGTGCATAATTGAGCCTGAATCAACATAACCTTTTTGGAAAGATTTTGCACCAATTTCACATCCCTTTATATCCACTAAGGTACTCATAAGGGTGCTTTGGGAAAATGCATAACTCTGTTAAGGAATATTTCACATGAATTTACTTTTTCAGGGTCTTTTGGTGTGGGTTGCCAAGCTTATGTACGTAAACAATGGTGTAGGACTGCACTCTGCTCAATAAACGAAGAAACTGTGCCCAAGTCGCTCTAATTATTGTTAATACAGCCTACTCTCATAGGAACACGTTTCTGTTCATATCTGCTGATCAATATTTTGGTTTGGCTCTTATTCATTTATGTATGAAAGCATTTATTGAGCGAGAGAGGCATTTAGCTATTAACCAAACTACGTAATATATGCTCTCTCTCTCTCCCTCTCTTTTAGGCGTGCCCGTTCCAGATAGAAATTCACTGTGAAGGCACTCAGCCCTCTATTCAGACAATCAATTTGGACTCAGGGCCCAAGCTCCTGAACCAGGCTCTCCAGAAGTCCATTACAGCCAGGACAGGAGCCAAAGCACTGAGGGGCCAAGATAACGTCTTCATCTACACATACAGAGGAGAGCACAGGATCTCCTCCCTCATAGCCAACAAGGTAAACAACAGATATCATGGAGCTGAAATAATAATCTGACTGTGCAGGGAGAGTTTATTTTAGAGTAAAAATATCCAGAATGTGAAGCACGGACAGAGCAAAGCAGTTGTGGTAAAGTTTGTGTTTCAGTGTGTTTGTAATTTAAATGCAGGCATCGTTTCAACTCTCATAGCAACAGGAGGAACTCAGCAAGTATGACTTGGTGAAACAAAGGACCTGCTTAATCAGAGGGAAATTTTACATTAGTGTGGATCTTCATGGGAGCACTAATTGATTTATTTATTCTTTTATTAATGAACATTGTTTCATTTACTTATTCTTAACACTTCAACTAAAAAGATATCAGTTGTTTCAGGGTCCAGGTGTAATATAGTACAGTTAACATATGTATTACCAGCACACATGCCGGGATTCTGAACAAAGCAACAGTTTGCTACATGAGGTCTATTTCTTTCTAATAGCAATGGTTATCTGTTTGCCCTTTTCAACTGAAAGCGCCGATGAATGTGACATATATTGTAAGGAAAAAAGGAAATGGCTCTATTGCAAGAGCATGAATTTGTGTATACATGAGCAGTTTGGTTGTTTAGCTGTTGTAGAAAACTTCTGCACAGTCTCAGAACATTAAAAGTGAATGTGGATACTCTTTGCATTGCAGAGCAACCAGAAAGTGACGGTCCATGTAAACAACGAGCAGAACAAGAACTGCTGCAGCAGCAGAGGCATGAGTGTGTTCGCTGTAGAGGTGCCAGCCAGGACTAAGATGGTACAAAGTTTCCTATTATAAATAACAAGCAGAGTGAAAATATTTATCCGGAAATTGGAAATGTTCAATTAAAGTAAAAAGTCCTGAAATTTGTACTGATAAAAACAGTACTTGACAATGAACACTTGAACACTCCACCACTGCTTTCGAATGCTAAAAAGGTGTCTCTTGTCTCCCAGGTGTGCCAGCATGTCCTGCCCATCAGTGACAAACAGGAATGGACCTACAGCTGTATGGAGACAGTACTACCTTGCACTTGAAGGTTTACTTCAATTGAGATTTTAAAGTTTGGATGAAAAAAAAAAAGTCTTAATAGAAATATATCATTATCCGTATGATCACTTCTGTTACTAGTGAAACCAAATGATTACCATGAGTGAGCTTTGCCTTGACAAATGGGGCTTATTATTTGTCCAGCCTCATGTATCATACACATTAAACTAAACCCCTTTGGATGCTTATGGGCGGTAGCTTGTTCAGGTACAACTAAACGAATGTTAGAGTATGATATATATCACTTTTAAATGTAGTGGCTACTTTTGTTATGTCCAGCATGTCCAAATCCTCCCATAAGATATGTTCTAAAAGTCATATTTTTAGCCCCTGATAACTGGGGCTATTCTTTGTAAATAGACAGTAGATTTTACAGCTGCCTTTGTGTATAATGCTGTGCCATGTTATGTCAATTAACAATTTTAACTTTATTAAAGCACCTTATTGTGAATTTCTGACTAGTTTATAGTCAGTTTTTGATATAGGTTTATGCCTCACAGTTATGGTTTTGAAACAGTCCTCCTTAAATAACATTAAAATTAAAGTTTTTTTTCCTTTTAACTCCTTTTCCATGTTAGAGAGTTCATGTGACTAAGGAGACCAGTTACATTCAAATGAAAAAAATATGCCCTGTTTTTCTGAGTTAGTTTTTTTAATTTTGAATTTTTCTGAGTTCTTCTGACTTTCTCAGAATTACATCATACACTTATATGGAAAATAAATTTCTGGTATAATTTTTGAGTACGTTTAACTTAGGAAAAACTTTAAGTATAGCACATAATCCCTATTCATGTGCTGATTTAAGTTCTATTTATATGTTTTACTGTTGTAATCAATTTATATATTTTTGGTTTACACATTTGAATGCAATCCTTCATTTTGCTATCCATCAACATCTTGTTCATACAGGAATAGTTAAAAACAATAAAAGCCTATGCTTGAAATGCAGTCTTGCTGTGGCTAGGATATGATGCTGCACTCACTCAGACAGGTTAAAAGTGTTCATTGTATTTTCTTGCAAAATCACCAGAAACAAAAACACACCAATTCTTGCCAAAAAGTCATGTCATAATAAATAAGTGTAATTTTTATTTAGTGTCCTGGTTGTTTTATATTGTCAGACCTTAGCAGAGCTCTTTCAGTGCAGTTCAAACAATTAATGTTTCTTTGACATGTAAATATTTTTTTTCTTAACCTAGTTTTAACTTTTATATCTTTTAACTGATGCCTTTTCCCCTGCTCTCTTTTTCTATAAGCATGTTTAAACCTTATGTTTTACCCTCTTTTCTGTACAAAAACCCATGCCACTGTACAGTCATTGGTCACTCTTCTCCATGCTGTTGATACAGTAAGTTCTCCTGAGGATTTGGGGCTGGCATTGAGGTGCATTCTCTTTGCATTGCACTCAGGTCTAAACTTTATTTGCCCTTGGCCTTTCCAGTCTAGTCCTGCTATTTATATCCTTCAGGCCATTATTTGCCCTTTGACTTTCTCTGCTGAAACAGTAGAGCCCACTCCGTAAAGGTCACATGGCATGTGAGATGTATTTAATGTCTTGAGCTCCTGCCCACTCTTCCTTTCCAGAAACAGAGGTTTAGTAACACCTTACTGCTCTGGACAAGATGGACTGATGGGATTGTGAGGCAGTTTGCATATCTACTTTGAGAGACAGTCATTCTACATCTCAAAAAATATGAAATATGTTTCAGTAAACTTGTTAAACATGTGTATCCTTTTCAGTGTTATTTAACTGTAAAACGGATAGTTTGCCATGACTTGTGGTTTATGATTTTTTTAGATGTTAACAATTGCAGAAATACATGATAAAGTTATTGATTTTATCAGAGAGAGTCAATGATTGTAAAAGTAAAATCAACCTATTAAATGACTAGTTAGAACTCTTGTAAAGTTACTATATTCAATGTTTATTTGACATATTTTTTTCTTTCAAGGCTTGTAACTTAAATGCATAACTCCTACAACTATATCCTCTCTGAAAACCACGCAAACACACCCCTCACTTTCCTAATAGTTGGAATAACGTTAAACTTTGTTCTGCTTAAGATGAACAAACACACTGTGATGCAACAAGCAAACAGCAGAGACCTGAAGTGGATGGTTTCACAACATTCACCTTGCAAAATTACACCCTTTTACTCAAATAAGGTTGCACTGCCACGTCTTTCTCACTAGGTGCTTTTCAGGTTTACTTTGTGTTACAAATTCTTGCTTTTTTAAAATTAAAATACAATGCATTAACTCCAGTCAGACTTTCTTGCTGGTGTAAACAATCCTCACAGTTATTGACCTGAGCCATGAGCCATGCATTGGACTTGACCTTGAGGGTACAAAGGTTTGTCTAGACCTGAATAAATGCAAAGCCTATTGTATCTTTCATCACTTTTGGCCTAATTTGTTTGCATTCTACCACTATTGCATCCAAAGAGGCCAGAGGCCAATTGAAATACTATGATGTAAGCAATGGTTTGTGTTTTATAAAGAACATTTAAATTGAAAATTATCGGTCCATTTTCTGCTCGGTGAAAGGGAAACCAGAGACTATATTAAACATGGGCACAGTCTCAGTGAAGTCACCCACTGGCTTTTGAAGGGGCATTTAAAGCAAAACAACAGAGGCAGGCTAGCAGTTTCCCCCTTGTAAATATGACACCTGGTGCTTTTGATTTTGTAGATAAACAGAGGTGTGATGCTTTCTATTGATGAGCCTTTGAAAGCAGTAGAGCAAATATGCATGCCTCCATATTGGCACAAATAAAAGCATAACATGGGAATTATGATTATGGATATTATTTACGGACCACTATCTCCACTTAATAAAACAAGCTTAAAAGTGATTTTGAGTAGGGAAAGTCAAAGAAACTCAAGAAAATTGACCTGTCTGACACTCCTGGTGCCTTGTCATTTCCCTCTTTCCTTATCCCTTGTCAATACCAATGCCAATTTTATAATGTAGTTTGACTGATAAATACAACTGATGTTACAGTTTAACTGGCATTAGATTAACTGGTGACACACTGAACCACATACTACTGTGCTGCTCACTTTCCAAGTTTAGGAATTATCAGTGTCTTCAGATACAAAGCCACTTGGAGAGATTTCATTGGGCCCAAAAGTGCTTTACAGAGATGAATATTAGATAAGAAGTTTTACATGCCTTTGCAGATGCTTGATTAAAACAAAAAGTAAATGGATTCATGCAATCTGGCTGACTTCCCCCAACAGGGTGGACCCCCTACTTGCCATTGGAGAGAATGTAGGTGTGAAAACTTAAGCAACTGATTAACATTAAAAACAAAAGGTTTTCTTTGCCATAATTTCCTATTTTTGTTTGAAAATTATTTTCAATTATGCTTTAGCAAACGTTTTTGCATTAAAACCCTTGTTTTGTTGTCCTCTAACCTGCTTAAATAATGGTAAATTCTTACTCATTCAGCCATTTATTCAGTAACATCATTATACTACAATACAATGCATTACATTTGTCATTCAATCCCTTATGTTTATTAGAGTAAAAGCCCACGGTCTGTACTTGTCCTTTAAACCGAGAAGGCGGATCTAGGAGGGGGAGTTGACCGGGGTGTACGTGCGGCTGCTTTGACACTGCAGTCGCCTGCTGCAGACTGCGGATCACACAGGGTGACCATAGGTGCTCACTGGGTGTCAAAAATGGTGAAAATAACGACAGTGAAGACCAAGCCGTACACGGACCAGAAGCCTGGGACGAGCGGTCTGAGGAAGAGGGTGACAGTGTTTCAACAGAACCAGCACTATGCGGAAAACTTCATCCAGAGCATTATCTCTGTCATTGAGCCTGCCGAGCGTCAGGCTGCCACCGTGGTGGTGGGAGGAGACGGCAGGTTTTTCATGAAAGACGCTATTCAGCTGATCGTCCAGATTGCTGCCGCTAACGGGGTCAGTTTGAATGAGAAACACCGTTGGACATAGCCTACATCATCTGGAGTGTGGAACGTTAGCCGAGTTAGCTAGCTAGCTGCGTTCGGTGCATTCACGTACTCGTCGAAGGCTCGGAGTTCTCACGCTGACATGTTGCTCTTTAGCAGAAGTTTGAATATGAAACGAAAAAGACAAATAAAATCAATTTTATCCTTACATAGTTATCTCAACTTTGGTTAGCTAACCACCGGATGTACCAGTACACTATGATACGGCTGACAAACACGTGAAAAAGCTAATTTGCAAAGAGAGAGCGAATACAAACCTGTCGACCTAAAGGCAAAGCTTTTGACTCTCATGTTTCTGCGAGACGAGTTGCTCATCCTGTCTAAGTTTGTTTAAATAAATTTCCCCGATTCTGCCAGTTGTAAAGGGGGCTTTTGGACTCGATTTCCCCTTCGGGATATTCTATTTTTCAATTACGTCGACGTCACGTGAATGCACGGTTTGATAGCTACGAATCACTCCACGCCAAATTTAACGTAAAAATAACTCAGTCCTTATCAGTGTTTTCCCAGCTAAGTAAAAATCTTGACAAAACCTTTGTAAACTTTAGGAAGATTTGTGGTGTATCTAGATAGCTAAAGGTTAACTGTTAAATTTAAGTATTTGTAATGGATGTATGCAAGTAACGTTATCCTGCTTACGTAATGTAAGCGCATCATGGATTCAAAACGTTAACGTCAATTTGGCAGACAGGTTACAAAAACGTTAGCATGTATGAGAGTTTTAAGTCAGTTAGCTACCAATTTTTGCGCATATTGATGCTTCAAACCGATTTAATTTGGTCGAAGTGAATTACGTTTATGATGGGTAACTACATGGGAGCAAGGATTGAATCTGTACTCTACTTGCCCTATTCCATCAGGATAATTATTGATTAAACTTAACTTACTTATTCCCTACGAAGCCAACTGCAGATTTAATACCCTGTACTTCATGTTAAAAATAAATTAACCTTATTGTGTGTCTGCGGTGATCTTTTGGATAAAGTGCCTGCCCTCTAAATGGGTATCAAACTGGTTACCTTTGACATTTAACACTACATGATTTGACCAGGCCCAAACAACAACCTCCGTGCTTCCGCGTGAGATTATAACCAGTGACAAGACTTTACTTGCTCAATCCCACAAACGAGTTTGGTAGTTGCTGTAAAAAGGAAGCATTACAGCCTTTAAATTTTGCATGGTTTCATAATAATCTGTGTTGAGATGCCACTGGCTGCCTTCACTGTGATGCTTCTGCAACAAATTTGGTCGAGTAGGGGGCGTGACGTGCTACGTGCAGCCGGTCACGTTGCCCTGCATATGTCTGTGCAGCATGGATGAGACTGTGCAGGAATGAATGGACAGTACAAACAGTACTATTTCGATTTAGTTGAAATTAAACAAAAGGAACGATCATATTTTATCATCGTTACTGTTGTGGATATGGATGCAAGCTTAAGGCGCGATCATACACTCGGGACATCACATTATTGTCGCTGTTTAGACTCCGTCTGTGCCCTTGTCTTTCCTGATATGGTCACTCGGTCTGTCCCTGAAATATCTACTTCAAAACTACTGCGACATGAAGCTGCACAGAGCTGTCTGATAACTCCTGCAGTTTCTCCTCATGTGGTTGTTTATAAGAAATGAAGCAATGAAGAGCACCAGACAGCAGCCCTCTGTTCAGATGTGTACTCAAAGCAAACAATTTTTTATAACAATGTGGTTAACATAGTTAATGATTTCATACATGTGATTACTACATGATTGCACTCCAGCTAACAACCAATCAAAGTCACTGGACAGAAGGTAATAATGATGAAACACGTTTATCTGGTCATTCAAGAGCCCAAAAATGGAACCTATTGCACTGAAATCAACAAACATATCAAGGAAGTCAAAACTAGTTTATCTTTTTATGCTGTCCTCAGACATTCCCTGTAACTCAGCTTGCCTGTACATACTGTGAGTGCATGTGTTCATTAGTCTGAATGCTCTTGTATATTTATGTCCTTTTTCAGATTGGTAATCTGGTTATTGGTCAGAATGGCATCATGTCCACCCCGGCAGTCTCCTGTGTGATCCGCAAGATAAAGGCAGTGGGCGGCATCATCCTCACAGCCAGTCACAACCCTGGAGGCCCCAACGGAGACTTTGGTATCAAATATAACATCTCCAGTGGAGGTGAGTGCATTTAACTGTGTAAAGTAATCTAATTAGATTATTGTTGTTGAATTTGATCAAATTGTGAAAATTCGATTCTAAAAGGAAAGTAAAGTGTCTAAAATAGGATTAGGTGTAGTAATCCAGATTTAGTTTTGACTTTGGTAAGACCTTGAGTATGTGTTGCTGAAAACTGTGATACTTTGGGATACAAAAATGGGGATTATTCAGATTATTATTGTAATGCTATCATAAAGGTGAACTCTGGCTGGATATCAGGAACAAAACATGCAATCAGAGTTTTAAAATAGTAAAACAATACAACATTTTTGTCCTGCAATATACACCCATCAGTCAGTCATTCTATAGAATCTAATGCAATCTAATACAACTGCACTACCATGAATTCTACTTTAACCAAACATTTCCTTTCAGTTTTTAATATGGTCACAAAGGGGATAATTCATCTTTATATCTAAAGGTTATGATTAAGATGGAATGTGCAACCCCAATTCCAAAAAATTAGGACTAAGTATAATATGTAAATAAAAACAGAAATTATATGCAAATCCTTTTCGACCTATATTCAGTTAAATCCAGCACACGTTCTAAATTTGATGCTTGCAGCATGTTCTAAAAAAGTATGGACAGGAGTTTGAAATGACTGGAAAAGTTGTGGAATGCTCAAAAAAATCAAGGGACATTCCACAGGTAAGTAGGTTAATTGGTGATAACAGGTGATAGTGCCATAAGTAAGTATTAACCGAACACTCCTGAAAGGCTCAGTCATTCATAATCAATGATGGCATAACGTTATCCACTCTGTTAAAAGGATGCATGAGTAAATCAATTACAAGGAGTTTAGAGATTTCCAACATTTACATTCAATAATATCATGGAAAGATTCAGAGAATCTGGAAAAATCGCTGCTTCTAAGGGGCAAGACTGGAAAAACAACATTAAATGCCTGTGATCTTTGACCCGTCACTCTGCATTGTGGCTCTGCATTGAAATCTGCGTCATTATGTGATGGATATCACAGTGTGGGCTCAGGAACATTCGGGAAATCCATTGTCAGCTAATATGTTATGTTGCTGCATCTACAAATGTAAGTTAAGACTCTACCATGCAAAGTGAAAGCCATATATCAACAACATCCAGAAGCACCAATTTCTCTGGGCCTGTGCTCATCTGAGATAAACTGACCTAAAGGGTGAAATGTGCTGTGGTCTGAAGAGTCAGCATTTCAAACGGTTTTGGAAATAACGTCTTTTGAGTCCTCTGAGCTCCGAGGAAAAAGACCATCCAGATTGCCATCAAGGTAAAGTTCAAAAGCCAGCATCTGTGATGGTGTGGGGGTGTATTAGTGCCCATTTAATGGGTAACTTGCACATCTTTGAAGGCACCATTAATACTGAGAAATTTTGGACCAGCACATGCTTCCATCCATACATTTTTTCAGGAATGTTCCTGCTTATTTCAGTAAGAAAATGGTATGTCACATTCTGCATGAGTTACAACACTGTGGCTTCACAGTACAAGAGTGTGGGTGCTAAACTGGCATGCATGTCTCCTACTTAAAGTGTAATGTGCATTATGGAGTGCAAAATACATCAAAAGAAACCCTGCACCATCGAACACTTTAAGAAGTACATCAAGCAAGACTGAGAAAATATTCTACTTGTATTTCTTCATCAGTTAGTGTCCTCATTCCCCAGAGTGTTGTTAGAAGAAAAGGTGATGTAACAATGTGGTAAACATGCTCTTGTACTAACATTTTTGGAATGTGTTGCAAGCATCAAATTCAGAATATGTGTATAAAAGAGATTTGCAAATCAATGCACTCTATTTGTTTAGAATATAAATAAAATGTCCTAACTTTAATGAAATTGAGTTTTGTATTATAATTAAAATGTGTTCAAAATGTTATCCCGAAATATTAGAAACACCTCTCAATTAGCTCCCCTGCACACCACCACCGACTACAACCTCAGTAATGCATGTAAAATAAAATTGTTACTTTTCTGACCACGTCAGCAAAAACTGAAAATGTATACAGCTTAGTAACTGTAGAATTAATGGTCATACTGTTGTATTGGATTGCACAGATGGTCATAAAGTTATGTTTAATTGCTGTGTATGGTATACATTCTTAGTGTTTTGGGCGTACCAGTGAAGATAAAAATGACATCAGTCATTAAAATCAAACTCAGAGGACTTTGTCCACATAAAGTAATGAGTCTGTTAATAATAAACTAAAGATAATTAGTTTTGTCATTTATTAGGTTATTCAAGTAATCATGACAGCCAAAAATTATTGTGTGTTAGCGGTCTTAATGGGTTTATTTGAAATCTATTATCTGAGGCTGTTGGAGTTGAGTTTTGACAGGGTCATGGTTTGGTCCCATGCTACATGCTGACTGTTATATTTATCATATTGTTGTGAAGCTGCTATTAGAGGTTTTAATTCAATCACAAAACATTGACAAAAAGAAAAGGATTTCAAAATCTGTATCATTCTGGTGAAGATGGACCTAGTTGTCATATTTACACACTTGACTGAAGACTCTGCCTGATTGCTGTTTCTGTCACATCAACATCTGTACTTACAACTCCTTGTATCTGTCAGTATCTCACCACGCCTCTTCCTTGCCTCCAGGTCCTGCTCCAGAGGGCATCACAAACAAAATATTTGAGATCAGCAAAGGCCTGCAGGAGTATCACATCTGTCCGGATCTGAAAGTGGATCTGTCCAAAATCGGAAAACAGACCTTTGAGGTGGAAACTTTCAAACCCTTCACAGGTAGATTACCCAGGAAATTCTTGTTCCCTCAAAAGAGACACGATGTATGATTGGTTTTCTTGCTGTCAGGGATGAAAGTGAAGACAAGTGACCCTTAAATGTGGTGGATTATCTTGTAGACAGACAGCTTCTCTGCTACTCCTAACACAAATATTATCATGCAAACAAACAAATCAACACAGTCTTCGACTTAAAAAATACTCAAAAATCACAACTGTGTGTAGAAATGTAGTTGCTGCACAATTCTTTATGTTGATATGTCTTCCAGTTTGTAAACTGAGCTTTATTTCCTCTTGTTGTGCTTCAGTGGAGATTGTTGACTCTGTGGAGGCCTACGCTGAGATGCTAAGGGGCATCTTTGACTTTGCTGCACTGAAAGAGCTTCTCTCTGGTCCCAACCACATTAATGTCCGCCTGGATGCCATGCACGGAGGTAGGAAAGAGAACATGATCATTTTAAATGTTAGTGTTAGGCAGAAAAGATACAATACAGAGGGCCAAAACTAAGTCCCTTTATCAGACAATATCCAAATATTGACTATTTGAATTAAATGCCATCCTTAAAGACTCTCTCCCCTTCCAGTGGTCGGTCCTTATGTGAAGAAGATTGTCTGTGAAGAGCTTGGATCTCCAGCTAACTCTGCAGTGAACTGTGTCCCTAAGGAGGACTTTGGAGGACACCATCCTGACCCCAATTTGACCTATGCTGCTGACCTGGTCAACGCCATGAAAGGTGGAGAGTATGACTTTGGAGCTGCCTTTGATGGTGATGGTGTAAGTTAACTTTTCTTTCTTTACTAAAGGGAGGAGTCTACAGTTATTTAATCCTTCAAAACCCTCTAACAAAGGAGTTTTACATAACTTTTTAAAATAGAAAAGCCAAAGTACCAGAAACCACCACCATATGACATCATTACCAATAACGGGCTTAAAGAATTGGTTGGTTATTTTTAAAGTGATCTTCCTTAAACTGATCTAGAATAAGGTACTTAATTGTTTTAATGTTTTTGCAACAGACAGTTAAGGGTTTTGCAAACCAGTGTATTGGCCAGATTCCATGTCTTCCATCCTGCAGAGCTTCAAGCTGATACCCTTGCTCCTTGTCAGAGAACTGGTCAGTGAGTTGACCAATCCGCATCTTTTGAGGAAAAAGAGCCAGTAACTACTGTTGTGATTTAGTTGTACTGCAAGCCTGTAGTAGGAGAGAAAAGCGTGGAGCAGTTGTATTATCAGAGCTGGACAACATTTCTTCATAAAAAGAAGAGCAAAGAACCACACTGAAAGTTCTGATGGATGGAAAAGATGTTTGTCCATTGATGGTGGAGAATCCAGTATTAACAAGACAGCAGCTACCTGTGAAGCTCACATTATGTTGTTTACTCCCCAGTCAGTGCAGGCCCACTACGTCATGTGTTATGTTGTTCTGATTGTCCTGTAATGAATGTGACAGATAGAACAATCCTCCAACCAGCCTCAGAGTTCTTTTTTAAAAGGTTCTGCTCTTCTCAAACAACATTTATGGGCTGTTGCTCAGATGTGAAATATATCTCATGCCTCTGATTTGCGCTGTGTCAGGTTAAAGGTGTTTGTCTCCTGTAGCATAACGTTGGACATTTGCTGATGACATCATTGCAATACGTTTGAGTTGTAAAACAGAGCAATAAAGAGCCTGCAGGGCTCAGCTGAAGTCTGGCTTTGGGAGGAGGTGAAGGTCTTGAACTGAAATCACACTGATGATGCCAGCTCATATAAAATAAATCTAATAATTTTTATTTTATTGAGTTGAACTCTTAAATTCAACTTAATAGACCAGAGTTACAACTAAAGTAATGGACTTGGTCTTGGAAAGTGGCTGAATTGAACTAATTTTCACTTTGGCTGAGCATTTGATGAGAGCAGTGTATGGTTTCAATTAACTGGGTTTGTCTAGCTTTGCCCCTCTAACATTTCTCATAACTACTGAAATTAAGAGGCTAAAGTATGACAAAAAAAGAAAACGGTGAGTAATATGATGAGAAAAATCTGCATAAATCAATTTTATAATTTAATTTAATTATTCAAACAGGTAAAGTGCACAGTAATCAGCATATACATGCAAATCTGTCAGGGTATAGACATAGACAAATTTCAGCTGCTTCCAAAGCCCCCTTTAGTAACTAAATGGCTTCATCCAATATTTTTATGGTCTATTGCAGAGACCAGACAGCGACATGAACTGTACATTAGTTGAAAAATATATACACGTAACAATACAACAGATGGTCAGGCAGTTTTGAGCAAAACAAACCCCCCAGTCCCCTGCCGCCATGCAGTATTATCCCTCTAAGCCTAACTGAGCCTTGGTGTAGATGCGTCATCACGTTACCATATGACACGCATAATTTACAGGACACATGCTTTGAGCAGAAATACACAGACAACATGACACAGCTTTACTCACTTTGTGACTTATTTTAGGTCATTTTGGTCAGATATGGCTCTCCAACACTGCAAGGATAATAAAGAGGAAAGGTCGTAGTAATTAAACGTCATGGTGCACACTTGTGCTTGTGCATTATCACTCGCGCCTTGCTCAAAGCCCATCTCTTCCATCAATGACAGGGACGAGAAAGTGTAATGTGCCTGAGCATGGTACAAACTTTGGGGGTTAAACATGCATGGGTATGGTACAGATTGCCTAGTGTGCATGCATAAGGTGAGAATTCCAGGTAGGATGAGTGAAAAACACCTATTCTGGAATATCATCCATCCATCCATTTTCTATACCGCTTATCCCATTGGGGGTCCCTGGAGCCTGTCCCAGCTGTCATTGGGCGAGTGGGTACACCCTGGACTGGTCAACAGTCAATCGCAGGGCTGACATATAGAGATGGACAACCAGGCATGCTCACATTAACACCTACAGCCAATTTTAGAGTCACCAATTAATCTAATTGGTGGTGGGAGGAAGTCGGAGTACCTGGAAAGAACCCACTTATGCACTGGGAGAACATGCAAACTCCACATGGAAAGGCCCTGACCGGGAAGCAAACCAGGGACCTTCTTGCTGTGAGGCAACAGCGCTAACCCCTGCACCGCCGTGCAGCCCCCTATCCAGGAAAACCAAAATTAAATAGAATGCTGTGTTTGAACCATATGGAGTACAAGCACAGAGTCTCTTTGGAAAGGTAACACTCTGAAGGTTCACCCCAAACTGCCAGTCTCACTGTAGCTGCTACTGGTATTGAGAAATACAACAAAAAGCAAATTATTTTTTCCTGTCTGAATTTGTATTGTGAAGCAGCAGCCTGTAGATGACTGTAACTGGAAGGTATTCACGTACAAAACTTATATACAAGTTTAAGTAAGTCTTAAATTAGGGTTTTGAGATATCTTTCAGTGGAGAATTTCCCATCTGCCTACACCAGTAAAATCAGGTTTAAAACAAAGTGGACAGAAAACTTTATTTTATAATTCTCAATATTTTTCCCCAGCTCAGAGTACCGATGCAATGTCATATTTCTGTCTGTTTGACCCTCATTATGTCTCCTTCAGGACCGTAACATGGTACTGGGTAAACATGGCTTTTTCGTGAACCCCTCAGACTCTGTGGCCGTCATTGCTGCCAACATCACCGGCATCCCTTACTTCCAGAAGACTGGTGTGAAAGGACTGGCCCGCAGTATGCCCACTAGTGGAGCCCTGGACAAGTAAAATTTATACAGCCAAATCCAAACATTTCTTTTCCTGTCTGTTCAAGATCTTAATGTTATGTTGTTAATCGTGTTTGTCTGCCTCCTCCAGTGTGGCTAAAGCTCTTCAGATGCAGCTGTATGAGACTCCAACCGGCTGGAAGTTCTTTGGGAATCTGATGGATGCTGGAAAACTTTCACTGTGTGGAGAGGAGAGCTTTGGCACAGGTCAGCATAGGACTATTTATGAAGCCGGGACTCTGAAAAAAGAAAGCCATTCCTCTTAATCTCAGCTTACTTACCTTTCCTTTTCCTACTTTTTCAACCAACCAGGTTCCGATCATATCCGTGAAAAAGACGGCTTGTGGGCGGTGCTTGCATGGTTGTCAATCTTGGCCACCAGGAAACAGAGTGTGGAAGAGATCATGAAGGATCACTGGCAGAAGTTTGGCAGGAACTTCTTCACAAGGTGAGAAATTAGTCTCAAAAAAGTGTATGAACTGTAGCCTGAGTCATACAGTCTTTCAGGTTTTTTTCTTTTGTTTGATCCCAGCTTTTCTTTTGATTGACACAGTTGTAGACACCTCTAGGAATGTTTCAGGGCTGTTATTTATTTTAAATGGTTCTCTGGTGCCCCCAAGTGGTTACAAAGATAAATGCAGCACTCTTCCAAGTGGACTAGTTTATATGTGACCATTAAAGCCATCTGTCCATCATCTACACTGCTTGTCCCAGTTCTCTGGTGGCTAGAACATTGTATCAAATTAAGAAAAATGCAGTATTTAAAAAGACTTTATAAAGCCCAACTGGAAATTTAAACCAGTTAAGCAACTATCCTAAACTTAAATTTGCTCAATGCCAGTCAGAGTTAACTTGACTCATCTTGACTTCCAGGTATGACTATGAAGAGGTCGACTCTGATGCTGCCAACAAGATGATTAAGGATCTGGAGACGGCAATGTTTGACCCGTCCTTTGTAGGAAAGAAGTTTTCCTCAGGGGATAAGACATATGAGGTGGCTATCGCTGATAACTTCGCCTACACAGACCCTGTGGATGGAAGTGTGTCCAAAAACCAGGTGAGAGCCTGCACATCAGAGCCCACCCACATTTTAGTCTGTTCGCTCAATTTTCAAGCTTTGCTTTTGGATGTAGTCCATCATTTGAGAAAATCTGGATCCCAATCTTTTTTTTCTCTCTCTTTTTTAACAATTACTTTGCTTTTGCAGGTTTAAGTGTTGTTAGTATATATTTTATATCTTCAGAATCAGAATAAACTTTATCGCTACAATGATAATAGTAAAAAGTACATTAAACAAGGTTTTAAATAGAACCATGAAAATGTTTACTGTTACAATAACAGTGACAATGGTACTGATAGTTTAAGAATAAGAATGTTAACATTGAACTGAACTGAATTTATATTATTTGATAAGGAAGATGCAGTTTAACATGGTTTGATTACAGCACATGAAGCTGATGTGCTGCACAGAGAGTCAAAGCGATTGCTTATTTCTAACTCTTATCCCTTATTGAGTCCTTGAGTAACAGTTCATAAAATGTACAGCATTTAACAGCATAAAATGGCATTACAATACAGGCATTCTATAGACCAGTTCAAATAGTAAGTTTAAAAAATGACAAGCAAATGTGTGGAAAATGTGTACCGCTCTGGTTCACTTTCAGCCAGCACTTGACCTTTATTGTAAAAGATTTTAAATCTGTGATTAGTTTCATTTTAGTTGATAAGGAATTCCAGAGTTGACAGTCTTTAGAGTTTACATTATTGATGTGCATGTGCAAGTGTAGACCTTTAGCAGACCTGTAACTGACTATACTGGACAGAGGTAGTGCTGCTTTTGACATTAGACTACTATGCATTTTGATTAATAATTACATTCCAGGTGTATTTAGAAGCAATAAAATGATATATTTTATATTATATTTGTAATATTAACCTTTATTTCTTTTCAAAAATCAGTGCTACGAAGGAAAGCATTAGCAAGTTAAAAGCTAAAAACCAACAGGTCATAAGATCAGCAGAGGTCATAAGCAGGGGGAAGATTTTATAATTAAAGATATTAAGACATAAAATTCCTTTATAGACAGATAGATCTCTATCCAAAGTAACTGAATGTGAAGGAAAAAAACACTATTAGCCTACTTTGACACAAATGTCAGTGAACATGTTAAATGCCACATATGTAAAATACACTTTATCAGGCTTTTCAAACAAAAGCCCCTGCCCCTGACCTGCCATAATTCCCACCAGGAATCAGACCCCCCCCCCCCCCCCCTTTCAGAAAGTGTGTGCTGAAACAAGCTATCCTCGGATTTTTTCCTCATGATATCATGTAGGGAGTTAGCACCACTCCCAATTGGCCCTCCCTGCTTGGAAGAAAGTCTGCCTTCCTCTCCTGATCCTCTTCTCAGCTGCCAGCTGAGAAGAGGATCAGGAGAGCCACATCCATGTCCTGAAAGGGGAGGGGTCAGGGGCGGAGTCAGACAGCTCAGAAATGTTTAAAGCCACAGACACAGAAACAGTTCATTCTGAGCAGGTCTGAAACAAAGGGGTTTTTAGACATGCAAAAATCCAATACTGGAGTGTTTTTTCCAGCAGCAAACTTCACAGGTGTGTTTTGGGGACCTCTGACACCAATTTAAACTTGCCTTTTAAGGGTAAAATATGTGACCTTTAAAATAAGTAATCCAACTCACGGTTGCTTACAAACAGAGACACGTTTGAAAAGCAAACTTAACGGGCATTTCTCCAAATACACAGTCAGTGATCTTATAACATCCTTAATGCCTGCTCAGCTGTCCACATGAGTACCTCTTTGTTTAATTTTTTAAATCAAAATGTCAAAATATTCTCATCAGACCACACAAAGAGGCATTCAGAAATCTCTTCACAGTTGGCTGAATGTATCTTTTAGATTTTTTTGCTGGTATTCACATCTGCTCATTCAGTGCTTCTGTTGAAAATGCCTCATTTTACACTTCATAAGATGATTTTCAGACATTTCAACCTTTTTAAACATTCCGTGTAAAAATATGCACTAAAAAGATTCCTACAGAGAATTAGTTGGCAGGAGTATTTATTTAGTACAAATATCCGGTGGGTAAAGTAGCCTTTTTGTCCGTTTAAATTCAAGTCATGGTTTTGTTTTTATGACACTGGTGAAAAATTTTAACATTTTCTTTATCAACCTACATAACCTTTTAACATAGTTTGTAAAGATCTTTAAGCAATGAATCATTGGAAGATTCTTCCAAGAAGTGAATTGTTAAAAACACTAAAATATAAAAAGCCAAAACACTGTAAACACAGGAAAATGTATTCTAATGGTTGAAATGAAAGAAAAGAGGGTATTTTTTCAAATCATGGCTGTATCCTGTACAATGCATTTATAATATGTGCTATCAAATAATAAGTTTAGTTAACATACATGTAAATATTACTCCTTAATATTCTGAGGCAGTCTTACCACTTTTCAAACTGTGTGATTGTATCAACTTAAGTCAAACATAAGAAAAACATTCAGTAGACAGCAATGAAAAACAAAGTTAATCTACATCCACGTGTTCTTATCCATGTTTTCATCTACCTTCATCTCTCTCTTTTTGTCTGTCTCTCTGCCTCAGGGTTTGAGGATCATCTTTTCTGATGGTTCTCGGATTATTTTCCGTCTCAGCGGTACTGGCAGCGCGGGGGCAACAATCAGGCTCTACATTGACAGCTATGAGAAGGATCTCCAGAAGATCTACCAAGACCCACAGGTCAGGAGCATCTCATACAACTGGAATAAGTGAAAGAGATGTTTGACACAAAGTCATCAGTTAGAAAAATAAATACTCATAGAACTGGGGCTAGGTTTTCCTAAACTTTGAAATATTTGCAGGATGAAAAACCTCAGAAAAGGACAGAAAAATAAAGATATTAATACTGTCTGACACCACAAGGTCAGACATTTTCTCAGAATGATCTGCACTACAGCCAGATCTCACCGGATGGAACTTGTTTTAAAATGATGGCGACGTTTGGCAAAGTCTTGAGTTATAGCAGCTTATCAGGGCCAGCATGACAGAGGAAAGTAAAGCACAGGGGAAAAATAAAGTGTGAGCTCCAACAGGACACTTCATAAAGTTGTCCTGGACGGCTGCAGACAGAGAGGTGATGAAGAACAAGAGAGTGAGACATGATAAAAAAAAAAAGAGAAGTGAATCACAGTTTGATTCAGGCCTATTTTCTCTTTAGTGCTTACACTCTGTGAATGAACAGATAAGCAGAAACACATTGCCTCTCAATACTAACTTGACAGATAAATGACCGGTGGGTTAATGGTTCAGTTGGCTGGATTTAGGTGGGTTTGATTTACATGCAAGGAGCGCTCACTAAAGATTTATAGCCATGTTTGAAGGAAAAGGAAGCACTTTCCAGCAGACATTTCACAATTCTGCCAACAGCAGTTGTTCTCTGTATCCTGAATATTCTGCTCATTTTCCATCTGATTTAGTGTGTGAAACATGGTCACTTTTTTGAAAGTCTTTTACTGTAATCTATAAAATTTAAAGAAAGAGCTTGTGGAAAGCTATTGAATTTTCTTGTTGGTCTTGGGTAGCTGACATGTGCTCCTAGATCAAACTCACTTAGAGTTCTGCTTAAAGTAACAATTAAAATCTTTCATATGCATGCAGCTATTTAGCTAAGCCTAGCAATGAAACAACCTGACAAGCATAATCAAAAGGCTCAATACCTTACTATTTGTGGGTTATATCTTTGTTACACAGATCCAGGGAAGGGAACACTGCTATAGTAATTAAGTGCAATCAGTGTAAGAGTGAAGATGAGGCATTAAAAAAAGATATATATATACACACACACACACACTCTGTGTGAAATCCTGTGTTGAAGCTCAGGAGCAGAGTCTGAGCTGTTGCTGTTGAACAGTCTTCTTAATGCAGCATTATCTCCCACCAGATCAGTCTATATGCAGGATGAAAAAAATATCAGCGCAGAAGCCTCTCTTCCTCATCTATCCATATATTAGTTTACTAAGGGGAGAAACTTTTCAGTTTTATGCCTGGAAATAACTTGAACTTAAATATTTGATTGCTTTGCAGTTGATAGTCAAAATGACATGTTCATCAGTGATTTAATAAACTTAACATGGGCTGGAAAGGGCCCGTGCCCATAAATGGTGTTTTTCATATTCAGATTCAATTATAGGTTCTGACATTAAATTTTTTTGATTTATTTAAGAACTTTATTTATCCAAGAAGGGCAATTATGTTTACAACGTTGTAGTAAAAACAAAAAATAAAGTCAATAACAGCATACAGACAAGTCAGTGATGAGAGAATTGCTGTTTGAAGCCATAAATAATTAAAAATCATAAATCTAAATAAACAATGAATGAATACCAAAAAACATAGATTATACTGGACCTTATAAGATTTGGCCTAAAAGCTAGATAAGTCATACTTTATTAATCCCTTGAAGGGAAATTCACAATTTACACTCTATTGTTATACATGCTACACAAACACAGGCTGAATTATATGCAAATACACATGCACAAACAGGATCCCTAGGACTAATGGAGACTACATGGAGAGATGTCAGAGTGATGGGCTTGCTGTCGTGAGCTCTTGGGGGTTCAGTGCCTTGCTCAAGGGCACTTCAGCAGTGCTCAGTAAGTGTCCTGGCACCTCTCCAGCTACCAGATATGGTCTGACTGGGACTTGAACTGGTGACCCTCCGATTCCCAGCCCAAGTCCTTCCAGACTGAGCTAGTGCTGCCTCCAAAATATATCTGTCAGCTTTGAGCAATTATGCTTTCTGTCTTCATGCAAGCAGTGCCTAACCTGGCACCCCAGATAGACTGTTTCATATATCCAAAGGTGTTACAGTGCTCAGGACTATAGGAAAAACGCCAGCTGGGCGCATAGGCCCTTACTCTCCTCAGAGACCAGACAGTATTGCCTTATATATCCAAATATGACTTTGCAGAGGTAAAGGTTGGAGTTGTTACGGCTGCAAGAGTGATGTAAAAGTACATCTGTCAGAAATAACATCATATTTTCATAAAGGTAGAATCAATAATGAAGGTGGGAACTTTAAGAGGTCGATGGTGCTTTCTTGCTCATAACCATGTTGGAACACAGTGAGGATTTGGTGTAACTGTTTAATATTTTTCTTCTTTGTTTATCCTGAACTGGTGGAAATAATACCAATTTTGTCAGTAACAATGGCAGTCGAGAAACCTGTCAGAATTGTCCTTTCAGGGGTAAAGTTTCTCAGCCTCAGACAGGATTCTCTGACTTTTTTTTTCTTTCATGTTTTTGAGGTGATAGTTCTTTAAATAAAAGAATATATCAAGCACACATAGCTGTTCAAAGTAGAACATATGGTCACAAGTTAACTTCTGTAGTCTAGCAGGAATAAGCACTAGTGAGAAGCCCTCTAAAACTGAGGTTGTGAGTCCAGCCAGCACAAAAAGCACCATCTTTTGACTCAGGCAATAGTTGGGTTTTGTCATCAACAGCCTGAACAAAGCTGTAAAATCTTCAATAGTTTTTAGTCTTTTTGCATAGCCATGCTAGCCAAGTACAAGTGGTCAAACGTGTTAACCTCTGCAGGAAACAGCAGGAATAGGAAAATTCATACCTTATGATAACAGCTGGACTTACACATGAAGTCACTCTGTATGTTCTGATCTCTTTGTGCAGGTGATGCTAGCCCCTCTGGTTGATATTGCCCTGAAGGTCTCTCAGCTCCACGAGAGAACTGGACGCTCTGGCCCCACTGTGATCACATGATTCCTCTGCCACACTGCCTCTAACCCCACCGTCCTCAGCAACAGGATACCTCCACTCTCTCTGGGGATGAAGCTGCTCTTCACTGCTGTTTTGGCTTCAGTCTCAGGCCCTCTAGACAAAAAACTAAACTCAACATGCAAATGGAGAACAAGGAGAAACATGAGGAGCTTTTGGTTTGTTTGTATTAGACATTTACCACTGCCATTATCTGGTGTTTAAGTGTTGATGTGCTGCCTCCTTGTCGAATTTATAACAAAAAATGCTATGCATCAGAAAAACTTGAGTTGTTTGTCACCAAAGTCTCATGATTTATTAATGTGTTTCAAGGAAAACATGAAAAGTTTAAATGTGGACTGGAAAGCTTGACTTGAATGTGCCTGATGTCATTTCTCAATCAATGTTATTGTCCAGATCTGTTCCTGAAACATATCATTAAGCAGAGGACCTGCCAGACTGGTCATAAATCAGCAATCTGGGGCAACCTCATCCCCTTCACGTTTCCCTTAACCGACCTGGTGCCTTCCCCTCCCCTCTAATATCTATCTTCAAGACCTGAACCATGAACTGACACATCCAGCATTAATAAAATAACCCACATAAAAGGAAACTGTGGTTGTGGTTTCACTCATATATGCAATACGGAATGCATATAAGTGCACAAACAAACAATAAGCCAAGATGATTATCCATGTTTTTATAAAAGGAAAAAACACAACAGCTAGTGCTTGGCAAGGTGTTTGGCCTCGTTTTTCAGGACAGTGAGTGTGTATGTGAACACATAGATACTAAAATCAAAAGTATGTGGGTTGTACTAATGAAAGGGAAATTATTCCAGATAAATGCAAAGATCATGTCTTGCAGTGAGTGAGCCAAGTTGTAGGAAAAGCCTCCAGCAGATTTTAGTCCGCTCGCTCCAAAAAGACATTCCTGAGGCCAGCAGAGAAGCACAAACTGATGGATTCTCTCTCTCCTTCACTGGCAAGTCTTCTCGTGTAATGAGATATTCAGTATAATCCTGATTAATGATGAGAGTAATAAAGTGTCTACAGGTCAGTGGATCCAACAAAGACAAACAGACAAGAGCTGAAACATTGTCTCTAAAATGCAGAGTTTTCGCCAGAGGAGTGGGTGAAGGATGTTTGCTAAAGTGGAGAAAATCAGGGGCTCTACATGTTCTGGATTGGCGTCAAATTATTTCTCACACAACTCCCATATTTGGCTGAAAATTGGCCCCAATTTAGTTAACAAGAGTGAGGCTGAACAAAATCAGGTGCACCCATAAGCAGAGGGAAAATTAGCCCTAATCACAGATCCATCATTGACATGTTTTTGGGCAATTTCTGTCAAGAATGTCAGTGTCAGTGATAGTGATTGACGTGGTCAGCCTGTTTGCTTAAATTCTCTCCCAGAAACACATGCTAGTAAGAGAGTCTGAGGTGGAATGAATCAACCATTCAAGGGTAATTAATCACAGATATTTGGAAGTTAGGTTGCAGCTATTTTTACCATTAAAATTCACCCTTCTGTTGTCCTTGGGTCAAAATGACCCGCCACTGTGTTAAACACCAGAGAAAAATCCCCTTAGCGATATTTTTTAACTTGAAATTTGATTACTTCTCCCAGATTGACCCCTACTTTAGGAAGTACACCCAAATATTGTCTTTGGGTCAGTATGACCTGACAGTTGAAATCCCAGTCACAAAGTCAGTTTCATGCCACAAAAATGTGTGAATGCTTTGTTTCTGTCTAAGATTGATCAGTAGCACATAAACAAGACAAGATGTGGTCTTTACCAACAGAGTGCACTGCCTGTGACTGGCTCTGAAACAAACAAGTGGCCCTATAGATGAGAGTGTTGAGAAATGTAGGAATGGACTCCCTTGACTGAAATATAACAATATCGCCACCTTGTGAGTGTGGCTACTCAGAGGTTATAAAGGTGCTGCAGATAACAGCACCTCTTCCTTGCCCAGCTGGGGTGAGGAAGAGGTGCCAGTTCTGTTCCCACCATAAAAGGACTAAGACACATACTGTGCCAGGTCAGGCCACTTAACTGCGTCAGCCTTTACCCTTCTGTTCTGATGGTTATGGTCCAGGCATGTGCTAGGCCCATGCCCCATCTTTCCAGGTGTCCCCCCAGCTGACCCCTCCATGACACATGTGGTCACCCATGGTGTCTGGACCAGTCCACTAGGTCTTGGGCACCCAGTATGCAGTGAGCTGGATCAGGCCCTGGAAAGCGTGCCAGGTGCTTGTAAGAGCGCAGCTGCCGTTCCCAAATCAAGAAGCTGACCCTTCGGATCCCCGCTCTCTTGAGCATATTGGCATTAAACACATGGTTTGACCAAAGATACCTAAAGATGTGCTGAAGAGAAGTTATCACAAAGGAGTCCAGTTGGCGCCTCTGCCCATCAGTTAACCTCCGGGCCCCACAAGAGTGTAGTAAGAGGAGGACCAAAGACACTGACTCTGGTTCACATGCTCAGATACCAGGAACGCCGGACTGTCTTGCTCAGCTAACCCTTCACCCCATGTGGTAGTCCAAATCTGCAGATGATCTCAGCCTCTCAGTCAGCGTAGCGATGGATTACACTGCCAAGGTAGGTGAACTGCTCTATAACTTCCACTCTCACCATCCAGAGACAGATTCGATGGCAGCATCCAAGGGGTCCCCAAATGCCTGGATCTTTGATTTGGCCCAGGAGACGTGCATTCCCAATGCTTAAGCCTCCTCACTCAGCAAGTTCAGAGCCTCCACAAGGACATCTGCAATCACAGCATCATCAGCGAAGTCCAGATCAGTGATCTGGACATCGCCAAACAACACTCCACAGTTTCCTGCCCTCACTACCTGTCCCATTATCCAGTCCATACATTGAACCAGTTAAACCACTGGTTCCCAAAATTTTTCTGCCAGGGCCCCCTTGCCAGATTAAAATATTTTCAAGCCCCTCCATCCCTCACCACACACATCAACACATGAACATATCAATGTAAACTGAAAAACCTCTTCAACGTGGTAAAAGGACAGAATGTGGCTGACTCTGATTTTCTTAGAATGGTTAACAGGATTTAACAGATCTTTTTGCCTTTACATATGGCTCAACATTCCTTACAATCCAGTGTGTTTATGTTTTTAGAAGCAATAACATAACACTGACAAATATTCAACCTGGCTCAGAAGTATAAAATTATAATTTTAGCTTATCAACTTAACTGTGATGTCAAAGTGAAATAACTGGATGTGTTGTATTAGGTTGCTTTTGAAACAAGAAATGCCCTAGTCTACACTTAAGACACATGCAAAGTGGGGTAGCATACTATCAGGAGTTTAATCTGAATTTATGTTCCTGATCTTGTATCTGTGTTTACACTTTAAAGCTTTTGAAGCTTATTTTTAGTCTTCAAAGATTTAGTCCACCCTGAACAGTTCCTCTTTTCCCTGATGTCACAATAACAGGCTGGAACCTTTTTCCCATTGCATTGTTCAGACCCTATCGGTCTGACATGGTGCTATACATAATGTGTTCCTCTTGTTCTTGCTCCTAATGGCTTACAGGCCCTATTTGAATTGGCTGTCATTACATCAGGTAATCACAATAAGGCTTACATTAAGCTGGCCTGGTCTGCAGCTATTAGATGTCCAAATGGCTCTCTCCGGAGTTGGCATGCAGCCTTGTGTTTTTAAAGAGCTTGACTGCAAGATGAGGGCAGTATGTAGGACAAAGACATCATTCTCAGAAGTGCTCAAATGAGGAAGGCTTTGGCTGTGAAACTCATTTTTACTTGTCTGGCTCTTATGGCTCTCTGTGATAGTGTTTTTCTTCAGTAAAGCCTTTCCACGTATGAATTCCTGAAGATTTCGGAAAGTTTCAGGAAAGGCTGTCCCAGAAATCTTCCTGACTTGCCTGTAAATGGATAAACTGATCGCAGCAGAAGACTTTCACGGTTATGTGACGGAGGAAGAGGAGGGGGGATTCTCAGGAAGCAGGACATTAAGTAAAATGGCATATGAAGCTTTAGCTTCCATATGTGGTCTTATCATTGCTACATGTAAATGGATGTATTCACCGTCAACAATTTAGTACTAGAGAACACACCTGGAAACAGAAAAAAAAGGATGAAGCAGCTTCAGTACATGCACAATGATCACAATAGTCGTGTGCTGACTGTACAATAGAAGCATCATCACCTCTGTGTGCTAATGGGCTATTTTTCATTGTCACTTCTAAAATTAACAAAAATTCATGATTGGACTTGGACTCGTATTGACATTTTAAAGGAGGCAGGGAGGTAAAATTCAGACTGTAGTTTGGTTTAATAATGTGTCAGTTTGTGTTAACATGTGGCTCATCCCCAAAAATATCTATCTGAAAATATCAGTCTATCTAAAAATACCTATCCATCCACCCAAACCCCTAGTCCAAATGTTGGGGTCTTTTGTAAAGTGTCATTAAAAATAGAAAACGGTGATTTACACACATTCTGAATACGATGCTGTCAACACACTCCAAAAAAGTTTGGAGGGCAGCATGTTTACCACTGTTTCATCACCTTATCTTCTAAAACACTCTGTAAGCATCAGGGGACTGAAGACACTACCTGCTGAAGTATCAAAAAAGGAATTCTCCCCCATTTTTGCTTGATGTAGATCCTAAGTTTCTCAGCAGCAGGGTTTCCATTGTCATAATTTGTACATCATATTGGGCCATACATTTTAAATGGGAGTCAGGTCCCTGCGTGCTGGCTGGTCTTGTACCTGCACTCTTTTACTCTGAATTAATGCTGTCTTCACAGATGGACAAGTTACCCATGCCATGGGCACTAATACACCCCACACCATTACAAATGCTGGCTGCTGAATTTTGTATTGATAACAATCTAGATGGTTCTTTTTTTGCCCTTAACTTTATCTCCAAGAACATTTGGAAAGTGGACTTTTCAGACCACAGCACTTTAGGTCAGACCATCTCAGATGCGCTTGGGTCCAGAGAAATCAGCGGGGCTTTTGGATGTTTTTTTAAGATATAGATTTGGGCTTCTTATGCCTTTATTAATAGAGGAAGACAGTGTATAGAGTCCAAAACAGGAATGAGAGATTGGGGGAGAGATATGAGGGAAAGCAGTCACAGGCCAATATTTTACTAGGGTCAACCATGTACATGCGGTGCACCTTAAACCACTAGGCGCATCTGCACCTGCTTTTTTGATGTTTTTGATATGGCGTTCTCTTTGCATGGTAGAGACTTAATTTGCATTTGTAGATGCAGTGATGTACTGTGCTATGTTAGAGGATGATGATTTTATGAAGTGTTCCTGAGTCTATATAATATCCATCACAAAATAATGCCAGTTTTTAACTGACATCCACCTGAGGGGTCAAAGCCCTCTGCCCCTTGCATGCAAAGATTTCTCCAGATTCTCAAACTCTTTTGATGAGCTATAGAAGGTAAAATCGCCAAACTCCTTACAGTTGCATGTTGAGGAGCATTGTTCATAAACCGTTGGACCATTTGCCCATGCATGCAGTCTTTCACAAAGTGGGGAGTCTGGCAGCATAGCTGATAGACAACAACTGAGCTTTTAGGGAGCGCTCCTTTGGCACCACATCATTCTACTGTCACCTGTTACCAGTTAACCTACTTACCTGTGGGATGTTCCAGGTGTTTTCTGAGCTTTCAACAACTTCCTCAGTCTTTTTCATGTCCTTGTCCAGATTTTTTTGAAAGGTGCTGCAGGCATTAAACTCAGAATATGTATATAGAATGTGTTTATAAAATTATTAATGCTTTTGAGTGTTAAATATCTTGTCTTTGTGCTGTAATTATCTTAATATAGGTTGAATAGAATTTGCAATCAGTTTTCTGTTTTTAATTCACATTTCACATGTCTGAACTTTTTCAGTTTTTGAGTTGTATACATTTTTTCAGTTTTCATACTTCAAAATTCAAAGATTCTAAAATGACTAGAATAAAAACTCTGTAAATGCTATAATAAGGTCAGCTTGAGCTCGTCCATTAGATGTGAACAAGCTCTGACAGGGTGCGTGAGGTTAAAGTTTAGATGTAGAGGCTCCACGTGAGTCATCACACTCTTAACACTCTCCATTTTCTGGGTCTGCGGGGCCAAAGTGTTCAGGATGATGTGTGAGGCCATAAAAATCTGTCCAGCAACGGTCAGGATTAGATGACTTGGAACGTTTCTGACCGCACTCTTGAACTGAGCTGTGTGGCGAACAGGCTGGCTTGTGTCCACGGGCTGCCTTGAATCCAATCATCCATTTTTGCTCCTGGCCTTTAGTCAATAAAAAGACAAATAGGCCAGGAAACAGCACACTTCTATGGCTCATTGTCCCCTGAAGTGCGTGTTTGATGTAGGATATGAGCTGAAACAGAAAAAGTCTTTATATCAGTAATACTCCACATGCTAACATCTTTTGTATACAACCAGGCAACACTGTTATAAATTTGTCCTCTTTCAGACTGAATTAACTTCACATCAGGCTATTTTTCCCCAGCAAAAATCTGGTCTATTATTGCTATAATTCCATCTGTGCTTCCCTAGATACACAAACAAAGCATGGGAATTGTTTAACACAATCAGCCCTATTAATAAATTGTGTGTTACATGCAAGTCTGAAACTTCATTTATTAAGTGGATCTATGTAGAAAACCTGCAAATGAGAAATTCATGGCCTTTCAGTCAGTGCATACATTGATCAGTCTATTCAACAGTCAAATGTGAGCAATATCATTGGAAAGTGGAAGCGTTGAGGAACAACAGCAACTCAGCCACGTAGCACAAGCATAGAATCACAGAGCGGCTGCTAAGGTGCACAATAGTTGTCAATGCTCTGCTGATTCCATAGCTTAAGACTTCTGGACTTCCATTGGTATTAATGGTAACACAAAAACTGTGGGCTGGGAGCTTTATGGAATGGGTTTCCATGGCCGACCTGCTGCATGCAAGCCTCACATCACCAAGTCCAATGGCTGATGGAGTGGTGTAGAGCACACTGACACTGGATAGTGGAGCAATGGAAAGGTGTTTTGTGGAGTGATGAATCATGCTCTTTTGTTTGGCACTAAGGTGAGTCTGAGTTTGGTAGATGCACAAAAAACACTACATATGGCAAACCCATTATTGCTATGCACACTTATGTACACAAAATTTTTGGTATTTAGTACAGAAGTATGCAGCTTCAGACACACTGCATTGTTTATTTATTTCAAATACAATTTTTTACCGTATACATGCAAAAAATGCAGAAGGGTAGCTCTTTATGTCAAGGGGAATCCTTTTGAATTTTGTTCAGCAGGTGGCACATGGCCGAAGTAGTCACAATAATATTTAATATCTTAAATTCAATATAAGAGTCTGTAAATTCAATCCTACAATCTGAATATATCTCTGTTCAAAATTATACATAGCCAGATATTATCCTTTTCAGAAATAGCTTTAGTTTTAACTCTTACACTCCAAAATGACCACAATAAATACCAACGTGTTATGTCTGTTTTTGATTTACTTTCAATCTGGCGACCAACTGGCTCAGTCAAGCCAGCCTCCTACAGAATTTCTGGTGCACATATAGAAAAGACATTATGGTAAAGATGTGAAACAACTGAAATCAAAATAAAAGCCCTCTGTGCTTGTTTGACAACTATTTATGAGGTGTTGGCTGACTCAATAACATAGTGACATGAAATTCTGATGTGGAGTTTAAAAATAAAAGCCATCTGAAATATGACCTTTTCACTGTACATCTGGCAAGATTTAATTTAATATTTCAATTACACACCCAATTACATTACCACCACAGACTAATTTCAGTTTAGACTGGTATGTGACAACTGACGCAATATGATAAGGAATTTCAAAATAAAAGCCATATATAAAAAATGTCAAATTCACTGGATATCTGGCCTATTTTAATTTGGTTGGGTTAGTTTTAAACACGTTTTCTAACATCTTTACCACTTACTCTACTAATCAGGTTGAGGGTGCTGCAGAGACTCTAATTTTTCACCATAGCTGTTATTAAAGACCTCAAATCCACCCTTTTCTACATCGCCTAACTAATTTAAGCAGAACTTCTCTAAAAGATTGAATGCTTTGATGTAAATTAGCGTAATAATGTATAACACCTGTTGTCATCAATAACCTACACTGTGGCCAGTCAGCAGGGAGAGCTCTAAATCTTTTGGCTTCACTCCCAGGCAGCTGTTGCTATGTCCATCTTAATGGAGAAAGCATTTATACAGGCTCTGGTCAGAGGTTTCAAAGAATACTAAATGATGTCTGCGCAAGGCTGTTCTGTCTGAGTTTTTTGCTGATTAAAGATTGTGCTAAATGCTAGCATATTTTCAGTTGAATGCAAGGAAAATCAGGCAAAAGCTCAAGTCATTAGCATCATCAGAGGATGTGGAAGGAAAGGAAAGACAAAGTTTTGGAGAAACATGAAAACACTGAGGAGATGTGGCAGGACTTTCTGAAAAGCCATCACCACCCTCATCCTTTCATTTTCTTTTATTGACTCCGACATCATTGCCAACGTAGCAACAAAGGGCCTCCCTGTCCGTGTGCCGTGGCCACAGGAGAAAGCCTCAGGGATCTGCTCTTCAAAGAAACCTCCAGAACCCTAATCCACTCCACCATGAAAGTTAGATGACTCTTACCACGCATGGTTGCAATTTTAATAATCATATCCTACTTTGGGCAGAATGAAGTCGATAGACATCAAGGAGGAAGAAATAGGCCAACGTCAGGAATAATCTTGCTACTTGATCGTTCCAGCGGTGAGGTCTTCCCCTCCGAAACCCCCCTCCAGTCCTCCGAGGCTCCTTATTAGAGAGAAAACCACCGAAACACAGCTGAGGTTAAATTCATTTGGCTGCTTAAACAACGTATTCAAGAAGGCGCCTGAGTAAGAAACACAGCTGACATATGATGAACATCACCTCACACGCTTCCTAATGGTGTAATCAGGCATGCTCAATTTCATTTACTCTGACAGTTACTGAGAGCATTTTCTCAATTTTACTCCCCATGTGTGATATCTGGAGCACAAAAGCCCTTTGTTGTGATAATTGAAAAGTTATGTGAATTCATACACATGCCATGTCTGCAGTCTCATACATTGTGGTGTGGTTAGATACTCAACAGGAAAGTGCAATCAGAGAATTTAAAGACCTTGAAGTTGAATATGCATGAAGAAATCTGAGAGGAAACTGCACATTTGAGGTAAGAACTATTTCACTTACAATTCTTTTATATTCAGGCCCTTCAAGTTATTTTCACCATTGAACCCTCTGGTCTGAAATAATTGATGAAAGCAAACTCAGCACTCAGTCATCATTAGTAAATGATCCCCAGGCTCTGTTTACATGGTGAGTTTCAGATCTGGTTTTGATCAGAGTTTTGGCAGCTATCGCAACACTCTGCTTTTTATCCCTGAATCCTAATAGTCCTTGTATTCTTAATATCTTAAACCACTGAAGTAATGGTGGCTCAGCAGCACAACAAAGAGGTGTTGACATACAGTGCACAGTAATATGGGAACTTTTGAACCACAAATTCACTGGAAGAAATCTAGATTTCTAGAATTTATTCAGAAAGGAGCCAACATGTGCCATTTTTGATTTGCACTGGGGGAAATTTCAACTGAATTATGGACGGAAATGTTCCTGATTTGCTTGATCACATACATATCACAGTGAGAAACTAGCCCTTTAGGACAGGAGGAGGAGATCTCAGGAAGCAGGAAATAACGTAAAAAGACTGACTCAAAAGTGGCGAATGATGAAACAAATCATACAACAATGTTAGAGTGTCTTACTTTAAAGACTACACCCTGCAGAGGATCCAGCCTATCGAGGCCCCAACCTCTGTAGTCTGCACTGACTGCTCGTACTGAACTGAAACGATCTGCCTGGTTGTGTCCAGAACCACATATGGGGCTTTTCCGTTACAAGGGGTAGCTCAGCTCGGTTTTTACTCGGCACGGCAGCCCAACGCGGCAGGGGATCTGCTTTCCCACCACAACCGAGCTACCAGTTTGAGGGTGTGTCAAGAGCTGATGACCCAGCGTTCTGAGCCCTCATCCATTTCATCCACAGTCTGATCTCTACACTGTCTGAGCTGTTTGGCTTTACGTTGTTTTAGAGCAAAAATCAAACTACAGGCTGACAACGCCACTCTTTTACAATTCGCTTTCTCTCCTTTAAACAGAAAATAATTCACGCCTATCATCAAACAGAGAATTTTCCTACATAGAAGTTAAAGAAAACCATTCTTGCCGGATCCTGGCGCAGCAAAACAAGAAAAAGTAATTCAGCACGGCTTGGTTAGGCTCTGAGAAGTAAAAAGTCATAATGAAAAGCCCCAATACTTCCCCATTATTCATACTAAATGTGACAACACATTGAATAAGCAGCACGGAAAGAGCCAAATGTAGCAGTTATCTGGGGATGGCCCAAAAAGGAAGATCCAGAGACATGCACAGTGGAAAATGTTTTGTTTAGCACACATTCATGTGTGCTACTCTCAAGCTATCTTCAGTTAAAGTGTAGATTTCAAAAGCCAAAAGATTAAACAAATCATCGCTTTGATTAACAAAATCACTTACAAAATATTATTTAGGGCCAATATCATTTTAAATATGTAATTGCTCTCAAATTCTGGTCATCATTCTGAAACCATTAAACAACAAGCTGAGGATGAATGCTTTTCACTTCTGCCTCCTGATAGAGCAGAAAGTATCTGACATTGAATTTTAATGTGACATAACAAATTGGCACCATTGGCACTGTTTGATTTAAGAAATTCTATATAAACCAAATTTTGTAGTCCCAGTTTTAGTATGAAGTTTAATACATGTTTTATTCTGTGTGTGTATAGGGTGTTGATTTTTTCAGTTTGGCCACAAGAATGAAACTACCATGTTCTTCAGTGGCCGTTTTCACCTCTTTTTTTTTTTTTTTGAATTATTCATCAGAACACTTAGCAGTAACCTACTTTTTACCAACCCCAAAGATTTAGGACTTATGAAGAAACATTAGGGGGCTTTAGCCCCATAAGCCATGCCTGGCTCTGTCCTGTGATATGCACGACAATTAGTGGTGTAGTGCTGTGGTATGCGAAGTATACCCACTTATTTTTCACTCCCCACATAGTATACCCTAACCTTGCAAAGCAGATGGATATGCTCGTTTCCTTATTTTTTCGCTGGCGAATCCATCTTGCAAAGCTCCCATCTGAACCGTTTGGGCCCGGATAGAAAGTGACAGGACCAATCAGCAATGAGGGGCAGTACTCTCAGGCGTGTCGGAGTCGTGACGTGTGCAACCAGCAACAAGAGGCCGGTGCAATTATGGCGGAAAAGCTTAGCATGGATGCTGCTAAAATGCCAGTTTTATCAGAACTTGACGACATTTCTTCATTAAGAGGAACAAAGTACAGCAGTGGGTTTTCTTTTCAAAAACGACAAAAGTCACGTACTGACATGTCTATAGTCGCCATGGTTCGCGTTATTCCTCAGTAGCTGCACACGCACACCTCGATAGCAGCTATGTCATGTGTTTTGTTGCTCTGATCGGTCCGTAATGATGTGACAGACAGAACATTCATCCAGTCACATTCCGAGTTTTTTTTCAAATCCTCTGCCCTTTCCCAAATGCTTAGTATTGAAGGTTTTCCAGATGGATGTGTGAAACAAATCCGTCTGGTGTGTAAGGTTAAGTATACCCCTTTCTAAATCCCCTTTCCTTGACTGGCAAAGGCAGCAAAAAGTAATGTGATAACTTCGTCATGCTGCCATAGTTCTGAGTTATGTCACGTGACAGCCAGACAAATCATTTACATTGGAACAACAGTTACCATGAAATCAACAACGATACAATAAGGAGGGTTTTTGAGGGTACTGAAGTTTGGTAACAGCTGGCATTTAATATCGATTTGAAAAATGCATAGAATAATAACATATAATCAATCTGACAGCTTCTGATTGCCCTGCTGGCTCTGTGGGCCAACTCGTGCTCAAACCAATTTTCAAGGGCTATATCCATTTTTTTTTTTGATCTATGGTTTTATTCCCAAAAACACTCTCTATTATTACTATCATCCAGTCAGGAAACTTGTTCACATTATATCTAAGCTCTGGTTGGAGCTTCTCTCCAGGGATGACTCTAAGTATGAAGAAAAAGGAGACAAAAGTTTTTGATTAGGAGTCCTTGAGCCTGGGGCCTGACGAGGAGCAGGGGTAATACCCGAGGTGAAGCCCGCTACACCTCATCTCAGATCTTCCATCAAAACTAATCCGGTCTAAAGCATTATTCATACGTGCTATTCCTGTGCTGTGTAACAGTTAAATCAAAACATACTGCAGAGAGGATGATATTTCCCTCTAATGAGCCGGTCCAGGTCACAATATGGGGCCAACCGGAGATGCTAAATTGCTACCATTCTTCTCCTGTCGGTTTTCAGCTTTCAAAGAGCTCTGTGTGTGCAGACGCATGCAGAGACAAAGTGTGTGTCAAAATCCAGAAGTGAGTCTGGTAAAATGAAACAAGGTGTGGAGTTATGGAGCAGGAGGTGTGGTGTGTTAATAATGCTGTACGGCTCTGGAGTCAATAATTGTGTTAATGTGTGTTTGTAGCATGAATTTAGCGAGTCAGCAGGCGTGAAATTTTATTATCCTCTCACTCATTCATTTCCCTATATTAATTCATCCCTCACATCTTTAAATGTAAAGCTTCAGCCTGAGGTAAGCGTTTAGACGTGGTTTTGATAATTTATCTAGTCATTATACAAAGGCAGAGCCTTCATCTGAAGACATGTCCACCACATGTGATCATCTAATCAGCTCCACATGGATCATTTTCAGATAATCCAGAGATTATTATCAGAATCTGAGCTCTAGTAAAGCTTGAGGTTGTCTGTGTTTGAAACATAGAGGTTATTCATTAAAAATGTGGAAAGATATCTTATGTATGTGGCAGGAATTTACTAGGATGATTCGATTATTTGCTCTTTCTGTAAAACTTTGTGATTTTCTTTGTGATTGTTCCCATAGTAGGACTTGTGCCTTTCCTGCTTTATTTGCTTTTCCCCAGTGTTAACAAGTTCGAAATGCACAAAGGCATATAGGACCCCTCAAAACATAGAAAACATAAAGGATCCATCAATTTTTTAGAAAGGAAAATCACACTTTTTATGTTTCTTAAGTTGTGGTGTAGCATTATCGTTAATTTAAGAGGGAAAAAAAATGGAAGTTATGAGTTTTTAATTTTTCTACCTAATTCCTAGCCCCATGATACTTTGCGTGAAATGTGGGCGCAACTTCCGGTCCTTTCTGTCTAAATGGGACTATGCATAGAATCAAGATGCTAAACGTGATAATTAGAGCAATTTGGACATGTATATGTGAACTTCATCTGTTCCACCTCAAATGGGATAATATTTCACCGCCCTCTACTAGAGAGTACAAAGTGAGGATATCAGCTCAGATAACCTAGACAAACATTTTTAGCTAACTTTATTGGCTGCGTATCAGTATAGTAATGGAAATCGTGTTTTGTTAAAGGACATTGGACACCACCTTTAAAAAACATTTTTTCTATTTATGTAGTGGGGTTGCTAAAATTCTTATTTCACCAACTAATCTCTCTTAAAATGTGGGAATTATATTGATATCACTGTCCATGAATCAAACTGTCAACTCTTCAGTTTGGTAAATCTCAAATTTTGTATTAAGAATGATAAACGAATATTGAAAGAATCACATCCCTGATGCACTTACACAGTCACCAGCATGCTTAAAAAACTATTATTGAAGACATATACTTAACTTTGTCACGTAATTAGTACCACAAATGGAGCAACTGGAACTGAGCTTTACAGAAAATATAATTTGAGCTTGTAATAAATTTAGCAAGATGTTTAACAAAAATGAATCAGTATTTGCAACAGTGATTTTTTTTTTAAACTGCTGTTGATGCTAAATATCTTTAGTAAGCCATTGAAAGACTGCGTTTTTGCTTTTATTATTACCATAACCACCCATATTCATAGCTACAGTGGACCCCCAGGAATAAGATGGTTAAACTTCAGTATTTCAAGATTCAAGCTGTAACTTTATGACACACAAAACTCAAATACAGGCTGGATTAGCCGACTCTTGGAGGTTTGCATTTTGTTTTTGTATGTTTTGTTTTTCAGAATTTCTCAAGCAATGTTTTTGATTTGGATTATTTTTCCCAAAATTTGACACATCCATGAAATGTCCACAGACTGTCTCAGATGGTCAGGATTTCACATATTGTTTCCTTTTCCTTGTTTTTGGATTTAGCACACACCAGGACAGCTAGCCAAGGATTTCAATCATCCTTGTTTGTTTTTCTTTTAAATAAAAGTCATGTTTGATCATGCAAGATTATGAAAGTGAGGACTCTGCAGTCTTCACTGTGAAATTGTTACTGCATATGGCAGGTGTGCAGTCTTTGTGTGTACAACCACACATTATTACTACAACTATACAATGACTAAAAATCCTATAACAAGTATTAAAGAGGCTCCTTTACATGGACATGAATAAGGTGTGCCTTGACATGTTTTGTTCAATTTCAGGTGTGCTTTGGGCAAAAAAAGTTCGAAACCCTCCCTCCTACCTCTTTCCTCTATTTCACTCTATCAATAAGGCTCTTAAAAGGGGGTTTGTCGTGCCCAGGAATTACAGATTTCCTAAGCTCCCCCAAACCATCGCAAATGTTTCAAATCATTGCTCTAAAAGAATCATTCCAAAATTATTAATAAATAATTGTCAAATCACATTCAGTTGATGGTGTGGTCCTTGCTAGTGAACTGGCCTTATGTCCGTGGTCTCCAAAGCTTTTAAAATTGTTTAAGATTTGAAAACCCTCTAATGTGTGGCCAGCCTTATCTCCAATTTCCATACACTCCATCTACGCCACCCTAGATGCAGATGGATAAAATGGTTAAAAAGACAATTGATGTATGCTTTCGCTCAAGGTTCACTTTATCATTCTACTCGTGAAGGGCAATTTGTCTTGTAGCAGTCAAACATATAGACAGACCAATCAAAACTACAGCTCAAAGAGGTGGTGGCCAATACAAGAATTTAATAAAACACAGTGAGAAATAACACAGGCACACAACTATTTAAAAAGTCACCGGCAGCAGGGACAAATTAGTTTTACAGCCTTTGAGTTTTGCGTGCTGGCAGGCCGAGTCTGCGGCAGGATGGCAGCAGCTTCAATTCAGAAAACAAAGAACGGCTGTGATCAACCAGGATCGACAGGGCCTTGTTGAGAATCCTAACTTTGTACAAATGAGTTAGGTTAGTAAGGGTCAAACCTGAAATTTTACCACACACTCTTAATACTGAGGGACCTGTATTACAGGGGTTCTCAACCTTGGGGTTGGGACACTGAGAGGGGGGTCTCCAGGTGCCCTAGAAAACTAAGAATATTTTTTAAATTGCCACTTTACTCCAATTTAACACATTTTTGCCATTTAACACCTATTTTGGTCAGTTTTTAAGGTTAAATATTCATGACTATTCTGAATTATGCATGCTTGTTCAACCACCTTCAGGTACAGTGGGGGTCCCCTGTCTCTGGCACCTTTATTTTGGGGGTCGCAGGCTGAAAAGGTTATATAACCACTGCTGTAGCAAATGATGAACGAAGAGTACACAGGTGCTCATATTGAGACTACAACCCTTAATGTGATGGCTGCGGGATCAAATCCTGATCCTGGCATTATCTGGTATATGTCTTCTCCCACTATCGTTCTTCATATTTCACGTTTGTCTTCAGCTATCCTATAAATTAAAGGCAAAAAGTACCCAAAATATAATCATAAAAGTGTTTGTTTAGAGTTTATTGACACCAGAATCCATTAGAAGCTCTTTTCCTGTTAACTTCAATCATAGATCTAAAAATAGAAAAAGGTCCTTTTGTAATTGGTGTCCTGATAATTCATTTTCCTTTACTTCCAAAAGTGAAATTTGCTCATCTGTTTTTGACCATGCAGCAGAAAAACACTACATATTTTGATCTTAAGAAAAAAAAAAAACCTCCTTTTTGTTCTTTTTATCAATTTCAAAAACGAATATCCACTGATGACCAATAGCTACATGGTCCGGGTGTGTCCTGCACATTTTGCAGTAACCAGTCATCTTAAACCATATCTCTGCCTGCCCTGAGTTCCTTTAGTGGCCACATGGTGGCGCCACGTGGCTAATCAGAGCCATGTGGCTGCTGTGGTCTGAAGAGTCTCCGCTGAAGTTTGTAGGAAGGATTGCGCTCAGTCTGAGAGCAGCAGAGAGGGGAAAGTGGAGTGATCTGGACTGCAGAAGGAGGACCGACACAGGACGCAGAGGGGACAGCTTTCTCCACACTGTCACGGTTCTGTTGGAGGGATTTTGGTGCACTTTGAAAGAAACAGAATCGGGAAACAGCGTGAGGCACTACCTGTACTTTGAGTGATTTTTCTTGAAAGGGGCTCGAAATTCCTTTTACGGGTGAAGTGGATGTGAAAAAGCGGGTAAAAGTTTGACACATAACCGGAGGAATGTATCCAACTCGGGCAGCGGCGAGCCAGTGTGAGTGGAGATGTCCAGGCTGTGCGCCCTGGATCGCCCTGCTCCTCTTCGGTGTGCTGGACCTGAGCGCGTCTGGTGAGTCTCAAAGCATTTCCCTTGATAATCGGTCCCTGGTTTCTTTCCCATGCTGCTCTGCTGGCTTTGCTTACACTCTGGTTCATCTTAAACACGCGTGGATTCTACGATGTAATCTGTCAGTATTGAGGAAATCTCTCTTTTGGTACTTTTTAATGCCATTTGGGTGACTTTGTTCTTTTTAAACATCATTTAAGTCACCCATGGTGGGCTTAGGGCGTGTTTTCTGCTTTGAATCATCTGTTTAATGTAAACAAAGTGTTGTTTTAGGTATGTTTGCCACCCCTTCTCATGTAAATGATAGTTGATTTTGAGATTATCTTCCCATTGTCATCCTGAAGCCCTTGCATGAAGAGAGACTTGACTCCATTGGCAGACAATAGGGGGACTCTTAACTAAATCAGCTGGAGAGCTATTGTGCCTCAAAACCTTCCACCCCCTCTTTAACTTAAGATGAGAGATGCTTAGGTCTTAATTTGAAGCAAACAGAAGCTTGAAAAGTTTGCTAAAGGTTGTTTTTGGGGAGTAATGTGAGGACAGGGTTTGGAAAAAAGGGCCTGTCTGCCTGTGGTCTCTAAGAAACAATGCTGCAATTAGTCTTAACTGTCTTTTACAAAACAAAACCTGAAATATATCATCAGTTTATTTCTCTGCGGTTGAAAGTCAAGAATTTGTTTTTTTGCTCTTACAACAGTCTTAGCAGGATGGTACATTTCCACTGTGTGTGGCACCCTAAAGAAACAGACTGATGGTGTTTGTAGCTGGATTTTGGTTGACTCATACAAGTGATTGAATTCAGTTTGAATTAAATTAAAGTTGTTTATGAGGCTTCTTTTGGAAAAGTTATTTCTGTGTTTCTTCTTGCTTTTAAGTGTGCATAAAGTCTAAAACAATCCTCCTCTTCATTATGAGAGGCAATGAATTATCTCTGGATGGTTCTTTAGGGTTTGTTTGGATTATCTCCATCCTCCTTATATTTACAGCTAAGATGTGCCATATATTCTGGGTTGGGTGTTAAACTTTCTAGCTTTATCTCTTGCATAAGGAGTTTAAACAGTTTTTCTATGAATGGAGTTTCACGATCGAATATTGAGTCGAGGACAGCCCAGTCTCACCCTTCTCCAAGTCTGCTTCCCAGTTTAGCAGCAAAATCCGCCTTGTAATTTAGATTTCATATGCTAATAATGTTTCCTCAGGAAGCAAAAGTGATTTTCTTTAACACCCCGCTTACGACTAGAAACAAGAAATCATCTGTTCAAGTTGAAGAGCCGCTCCGTGTAATGACTTTAATTCTACACATCCACATAATAGTAGCTTTACTGTAGCATTTAACGGTTATGGGCGAGGAGATGACACCCATTAAGATGCTTGAAATTTGACCTTTTATTCACCTCAAATAAAGTGCTTTATTTATGTTAACCATGCAGTGAGTCTTCTTACAGTCATAGAGGGACAACAGTGTGCTTTAACTGTGAGGAGAGGAGTGCAGCGGAGTGTTGTCAGTGGATATAAAATGTCATGTATTGTGGAAACAACAGCCCCAACGTTAAAAAGAAGAAGCGAAAATGGAGCAGATGTTTGTTTTACTTGGTGCTGGACTTGTCAGCTTACTGGTCAGTCTACAAGCTTCCAGCGAGGTCAGGTCACTGGTCTGTCACTGTGGTTTACACGTCAGGGTTTGCAGGATTTTCCTCCACACATACAGTAAGGAAATTTTAACTCGCATAGCAGACTTCTCAAAGAATGTATAAGCTAACCATTTATTTTGTCGACTTTTTAGTTGTTCCTTTTTGTGACTTCAGAAAGGCCAAACATGACACAACACTCTAACATCATCATTTATCAGTGCTCCTTTAAAATTGACTTTTTTCTTCCTCTCCAAAGCAGTAGTTTCTAAGATGAGTGATATTTTTTAAAGCTTAGTCAAACAACTACTGTTTGAGAGCATTTAATATGAACATCATGTTGCAAACAAAGGATAAATGTCTGCTAAAGCTAGGAAAATATCCACAGTGAGACTTTTATTGATGTATTTTTAAGGCTGCCAAAATTAGATTTGCAAATATTGACTAAAACCTTGATAAAGCAGTTATTCTTTATATCTAAAGAGCTGCTGCTTTAGTTACTTGTTTCCACTTGGCTTCTTTGTGGAGTTTTTTGCAAACTCCAAGCGGACTTCCATGTGTATTTTTTACTGAGGAGAGGCCTCCGTCTCTCTGCCATAAAGCCCAGATTAGTGGAGGGCTGCATTGATGTTTGTCCTTCAGGAACTTTGTCTCATCTCCACACAGAATCTCTGGACCTGAGTCAGTGACCATCAGGTTCTTGGTCACCTCTCTTATCAAGGGCCTTCTCCCCCGATTGCTCAGTTTGGCAGTGAAACCAGCTCTTGAAGAGTCCTGGTTGTGCCAGACTTCTTTCAGTTGAGAAATATGGAGCCTTCCCCAGATCTGTGCCTATCAACAATCCTGTCTCTGAGCTCTCCTTTGACCTCATGGCTTGGTGTTTGCTCTGATATGCATTGTCAGCTGTGAGGCCTTCAATAGAGAGGTATGTGCCTTTCCAAATCATGTCCAGTGAATTTAATTTAACACAGGTGGACTCCTGTCAAGGTGTAGAAACATCTCAGCAAAGAACAAGAAAAATGGGTGGAAACTGAGCTAAATTCAAGTGTTGTTGCAAAGGATCTGAGTATTTACTGTATGTCAATGTGATATTTCAGTTTCTGTTTTTGATAAATTTGCAAAAAATTATAAGAATTCTGTTTATTTTTTCATTATAGAGAACTGAGTGTAGATCAATGAGATTAAAAATGTACTTTTTTGCTGTAGCATCAGGCTTAAACATAAAATTGAAAAAAGTGAAGAGGGTCTGAATACTCTCTGAATGACCTTATATAACCAGTCTAAGGCAGAGTATTTATGCTCCTGAAACATACTGCCTTTAGAGTAAATATCTGAGAGGTGTAATAGAGGTACAAAGTCGTCCAAACTCTGCAACATCCATAACAGGTGAGATGTGATCGGTGCAATAGTGGCCCTATTTTTAACTTAAAGGCCTTTCTGCAGGCATTTTTGTAAAACTTTCAAGTGTTACTTCATACAAAAATAATTTCAGCCTTTAATGTAATTGTGACATTGTACTACATGACACTGCCATTGCTATAGAGGCTGGAGCCGTTGATGCATTGGTTGCAGGTTTGAATCACAATCCTGATTCTGTTTTGTGCTTGTCTTCCCCCACAGGCTAACTAAACCTAAAAGTGCAATCAAACTGCAAACATGCTGTTTAAGTTGTATGTTGAATTGGAACCTTTCTCAATGTGGTCCACATGCTCTAAAAATTTTGATGAATACAAGCAATCACATTAAGGCAGGAATTATGATAATGGGTTTGTACTTGTGGTTCCTCTTAATCCTTACATGTACGGCTGAAAGTCTTAAGATCCCTGCCAGACACCACTATCAGCAGACGAGGTGCTAATCTAAACAAGGCAGGATCATGTACAGCAGATAGGGATGTTTCCCATAGGTTCTCCTTTATTTTAAAACACAGCTGACCTTCTCTGGATGTCTTTTTAATGCATGTGTGGCCAGTTTATGAAATAAATTCAAATCCACATGATGGTTGGCACGGTCTGGTGAGGATTTCAGCTGCTATAGCTGTGATCTCTGTGTTTTTACTACCTGGTTTTTGTCAATGTTAGCTTGGCAGAATTTGCTTTCACTTAAAACTTGTGAATGGAAGCAGGGGTCTAAATGTACTGACGCAGTGTTACTCAACAAGTGGCCCTTTTGTGTCTTAACTTGAAATATTATTCTCCTGGAAAACCTTAAAAAAGGGAAACAGACTTCAGAAATGATCCATTGCAAGTCACAATCAGTTGTTTCCCATACTTAAACAGTAAGCTTTCTCGCCATGCTTAATTGTCTACCTTTATTTTCTGTCTGCATATTCCCATTGCTCTTATTTCCATTGTTTTGCCCCTTTTTTCCATTTTTTTGCCACTTTTAAAACATTTTTGCTGCTTTTAGCCAGTTTTGACACTTTTATCCGGCTATTTGCTAATCACAGTTTTTTCTAGTTTTCAACTTTTTTCTGTATCCTGTCCATTTTAGTCACTTTCCGTCTTTTTTGGCAATTTTTTTTTGCCAATTTTTGACCATTTTTGTCACCTGTAACTCTTTTTTTGTCACTTATTTCCCACTGTTTCACTTTTAACCCATTTTTGCCATATTCTGCTCTGTCTGCCACTTTTTCTCCCTATTTTTGCCACTTTTTTAGTTGCTGTTTGACCATTTTTGCCACCTTTAACTCATTTTTATTGCCACTTCAACCCTTTCTTTTAATCACTTTTCACCACTTAGACTGTGGCTCTTGCAAAGGTATTTTTCAACAATTTGGCTCTGGTTAGGAAGGGTTGAGTAGCACTGTACTGTACTAAGGTATCGTCAAATGAACGTATAGCAGCTAAGCATGCAGAAATCCTATTTCTAGTTAAAAGGAGCATCAGAGAAGCTGCTTCAAACATGAACCACTCCTCTTCAATAATGATAAATCGTTCCATTTTTGCATGCAGCCTTTGAATGGTGACCGTCCATCCATTTTCTGCCTTTGCCCTTTGGCTCCAGCCTAATAGTTTGTCACTTATTCATAAAAATAAATGTTGTTTAAATGTTCTTTGACATTATAAACCATGTTAATGTCTCTGAACATGGGACATTCCCCCCTGAACTGTTTAGAGTTTCATTTAGCCTTTTAATAACACTCAGAAAGACTATAAATCAAGTTGGGTGGAACTGCCTCAGTACTCTTTTCAGCAGGACACTCTGTTGATTCTAAAGGCACTTCAAGCCTGGAAAAAAACGCACAGTCCTGCAGGCTGTGAGTGTGTAGGAGCTTTTTTCTTCCCTCCCTGCTACTGAGATATCTATCTGTAGCTTGTATTTATTATTAAGATTCATATTAAGGGGGCAGTTTCAAGGAGGGGAAAGAGAAATCAAGGTTTATGGAAGAAATGTCTTTATGCGTCCTTGTAAAATTTGTGCAAATCCACCACTCCCTCTTTTCATCATCGCTATAATTTCTTCTTTATGTGTGACTTTATCCAGTTTTTTATCCACTATCCAGATGCTCTGGAAAACATCAGCCCTGACGATGGTTTGAGTGCTACATCTCTTTCAGATAGATGACTCCGCTGTGTTTAAAACTCAACTCCCACTCAGCACGCTGAACGCAACGCTGACCAAGTACGAGTGCCGTGCATCCCTAAAAGCTTTCTGCAGACACAGAAGAATGTGGCAGGAACTGTATGTGTGAAACAGATGTATGCTCCTTTCTCTGGGAACGCAGAGGGAGCCGATTTTTGTATTTTTGACTCCATTTTGAGCGTGTGAAATGGGGAGGAAAAAAGTCCTGAACGTTAATTTAATCAGCACGTAGCCATAAATCACACGCTCCGACTCTGTTTTATGTCACTGATTTAAAACATCGGTGTGTAAACCACGCTGTGCACTCGCAATTACCCACTTCCCTCTTGTTATGATGGAGCACATGTATTTGCCAAGGATTGCTGTTGCCATAGGGTGAGCTGTTTGGAGAATATTGTGTGCTAATTGTTTAACTGATGTGTAGCTGGAGGCTAGTTTGTTTTAAACCATATAAAAGTATCAGGGTTTCAAATAGCACGAGACAAGTGTTTTTTTCTTTGACTCTTTATAAAGCTATTTCACTCAGGGAGGGGGAGCGAAGGGGCTGCAGGAGAAAATGAGAACCTATAGTCTGTTTGCACGCTTTTTGTGGTTTTATCCATATTGAAAGCATTTTCCAGAAGATATGTGGTCATTATGTAATGGCATTTTCTGCATGTTTTGGTCCTTTATCATTTTAGTGATAAACAACATTTGTTGGTAATTAAAAGGATCTGTGAAGTGAAGTTGGAGCTAAAAAGAGCTGGTGAAGGAAAGCTCAGCCTAAAGTTATGAATACTATACCGTTTTTGAAATCTTACCTTTAAAGTTCCTGTCAAGTGATTCATAAGAAAACTGTATTTTAGATTTGTTGTATGAATCACTACTGTGTTATGAACCGCCAGGCCAAATTTCAGTCATGAAAAACATCTCTAACTTTATTAAAGTACGGTTCAAAAGCATAAAAAATGGCCCAGAAATATCCGCTCTAGGATAGACAGGTGTGGGCCTGTCTGTTGAATGAGCTGAAGTCACGCCCACTCGTGAGAAACACACCCATCAACATAAAAAAAAATTGCTACAACCCTGAATGGAGGAGTCAACTGTGTTCTGTGCTGGCCTTGTCACCTCTCTGTGTAAGCCACCAGTAAAACAATCACATTTTTATCATCACAGGTGGACAGTTTAGAGCTAGAAAGTCTGTTTTATTTCCTCATCCTGTATTTAACCCTAAGGTATTCCTTGATTAATAATTCCTAATTTTCAGAGTTATGTGATGTTAAGTCTCTCCTGTTTATGAGACGCCTTTGTTGTTAAGTTGCTGCTGGAAACACTCAATTTCCTGATGTTGCTCTTCAAAATAAAAGTCTTCAATGATGATTAAGATTGGAGGCTTTTATTGTGACAGACTTGGCAGGAATAGAGCCCATAGTGGGTACTTAACTAAACTTTAGTGTCACAACGCTAACAGACGTGACGGATTAAACAGTTTCTGCTTGGAGAGAGACAGCTACAGCCCGCTCCTTTTAATCATCCAGTACTAAAGACAAGTGAAATATGGATTAAAACACACCTTCAGCCGGTAAGATGTTCCTGCTTCATTTAGTTAAAGTAAAAAAATGGATAAGTACTCCAGCAATTAGCCCGCCCCCTGACCTTACGGTTAACTCTGATCAGAGTGCAGCTACCTGGTTCTGTGCCAGAGCAGAGACAGAAGTTTGGGATTAAATCTATGGTTTTCTGGCACAAATCTCTCCATTATGATATTTTTAATGACCCATAGTCCACTGTGGCTAATAGATTTGGGAAATTTACCTCCCTGTGAACAAAAACACAACATTTAACTAGCTGTTAACTTAGTTAAAGCAGTGACACCAGCTAACAACAGACTGTATTGAGATGAACTGCGCAGTGATTTTATATCATTGTAGCGTTAGGGGGCGGAGAAATTCCCCCTAGGAACCAGTGATGTCACGGGCTCCTATATTTGCCCTGCCCACATAAAACCAAACCAGGAAAAAGGTGAAAAACTTCCTTATGGTCTAAATCCAAAATTCAGTCACACAAAGATCTCAGTGTTTCCATATGTTTACAGCAACCTTATTCCAACATGTCTAGTGTTACGACACAAATTTTGGATCTCACTTTACAAGGAGTTTAATCTTGCAGCATTTCCACAAGATCTCTGTTTATTATGTTCTGCTTTTTGTATCTTATCCATATTTTAGTCAAAAAAGGGCTGAATTTGAAGACAAGCATGCCATGCACAGGCACCATGCCCAAGTATGCTTAAATAGGTGTTCTCTGACATTAGTCATGTGTTCTTAGCCATGCTGGATACTCTTCAGCAAAAAGAGCTGTAAATTCAATTCTAAATGTCTCCTGTCTCTTCAGAAACCAACATATCTGCACATCATGGGTCCATTTTTCCCTCCAAGTTGCGCTGTAGATGTTGAAATAGGAAAGAGGGTCACTATCGGTGTCTTAAGCCTGGTATACACTGTAGATTTTGGGCTCTCCCAGACGAAAAATGACCAATTGTGGCAATTTCTTTGGTTGTGGCTCAAAAACAGTGGTCTTACATGCACTGTGAAACAGGTTGACAGACGGCAGTTATCATGGTCTTGTGACCAAAGATAGCCAGGGGTAAAATTCTGAGTGTCAGAAATTTAGGGAACAAACAAAAAATTTAGGCACTAACAAACAAACAAGTTAGCATTAGAATGGAGATGATGCCAAAAGGTGGAAGTCTCTGGGATTCTAACAAAGAGGAAAATCTTGATCTCAGATGTTTTTCTAAGCATATGAATGCTAGAATTATAGTGGCTTTGTTGTTGCTTTGCTAGGTTATTTACTATGGCACTGACGGCGTAGATGGATGGTGCTCACTAATGTGGCGTACACTGATGATGTTCATTTTTTGCATATCGGCGTATGTCGTAGCCTGCGATTCAGCAGCATGTAGTGGGAGGCTTAAAAACAATAAAGAAGATCCATAGTAGCCTGCAGGATACACTCCATTGTCTGCACAGAATATAGACACCTGTAGATCTGAATAGTGCCACAGTTGTCTCTTCCTTCTTATTCTTCTTCACAGATTTGCAAAGCAACCATGCAGATACTGCCACCTGCTGTCCGGCTGCAATGCATTCAGCATGGAACAATGTTACTGACGTGAAAGCAGACCAGGTGGGGGTCATGGCTGGGCATCGAGCATTTTCTTCCTTTCTTTTACACAGGTTACACATTTCTGTAAAATCTGAAGTCAATAATCAGCTTTATTGGCCATTTTAATTGCAGTAATTTGTGGTTTATCATCTGCATCTGCCTCAACAAACTATTGAGTATACAAATGAGAAGTAGTGGGATTATGGCTAATTGATGTACAGCTAGTGGGTGCTTTGTATAAAGTATCAGGATATCAAAGAGACGAAGACCAGCGCTGTTTTTTCTGATCTTTTTATATAAGTTGTCATCACTTAGTTATTGTGGTTGATGTTTCCTACCTCAGTGATCACAATAGAATTCACAAGATATGAAGTTTCCCTGTGATGTGTGGTACCAGTACGAGGCTCAGTTGTTTTCCATTGAGTTGCTGCCGGGAATGTCCTGATAATATGTCGTCAATGCTTGGTTGACAGAGGAATTTTGGAAGCAGAGCCCCATTTTGGTTTTCCTTCTCTTTCTTGTTCCTCTGCCAAGTCAGAAAAAGCCTTCCTGTGAATGGTATGGAGTGTAAATTTCCTACATTTGCGTAATATTGGCAGAAAAATGCTCTTATTTCCACAAACTGGGCAGTGTGGAGCATGCTTGTTTTTAAGCGGTCAAAGTCCCTCAGAGAGAGGCAGCGTTTAATCAAAGGCTAAACTCAGTTCACTCAGATCCTCGCTGGAGACGTTTGATAAAGTTTCTGCCACTAGAAGCTGAAGCCGAGCGTGAAAAGCCTTTTCCTGCAATTTAGTGTCTGCACAGGAGGTCAGTCTGTTTAAAAAGGGGAAAACTTCTGCAGGATTCGGGGAAATGCAGCAGTGGATTAACTAAAGGAATGAAAAAAGGCCATGTATGCAGGTTAAACTTCAATGATCTTAACAGAGGTAGAGTCCAGCCTGTTGCAAAGCATTGCTCATTTTAGTCGGAAATGCATGATAAATTAATTTACTAAAATTAAACTTTACCTTTTCCATCCATAGACCTGCTCCATGTGTCTGACTACAAATTAAAAAACCTTCTGTACTTTCTTTTCAACACTGCACATGTTGATTTCTTATGCCTGCTGTCTGGAAGACAAATTACGCCGGCCACATAAAAAAGTACCTCGCTTTACTTTACACACACCGTACAATGAGTCCTTTGCTGCAGTTGTAAGGCAAGCTGAAAGTTCGAGTGTGCTGATGACAAAGTGACACTTTAATGAGTCTAATGGAATAAGCCACACATACTGCATATCAATTTCCCATACGGACTTGGCAAAGTTTATATTGAGAACCGCAGGGAATAGCGCGGGCTTAAGGAGCTCTAAATTTCATCGGACCACTCCTTATTTCACTTTTATCAAATTACTCCTTCACTTGCATCCTCCGTGGTTAGCTCTGCCTCGGCTTAATATGCAGAGATCATGCTACAGTTCATTTAATAGGGCGTAGGATAAAACATGGCTTTTAAATTCCTCTATATGTGTCAGAGTAAATCTTTTTAAACCCTGTTTGCATTGCATTAAGGACCTCAGAGCCCCCCGCTGCAGGCAGACGGCAGATCTCTGCACCCACAATTAGGTCTTTGTACAACGCCACACTTCTCCCCTGGTATTAAATACCCCAGAGTTTATGGGCCTCTCTGCTTAAAATATGACTATTTAGGTTCTGAAAAATGTGTCCGCCTTATCAGCTAATGAAGACATTTTATTACTAAATTAGATTTATATTTCAATGAGAATAATTAGCATATTTTTTCATGACACTCCCTTGTAAGTACTCATTCATAGCAGAGTATTAGGGTAAAGTATCAATCAGACTGCAAAAATTATTGCCAGGGCAGGGCCTCAACCTTCTCTACTGTATAATTTAGATGAAATTGATCCAACTGGCAAGACAACATAGTGCCACACTCCTGCCTATTATATCTAGGTTACTATTGCTAATGAAAGTTCAGAAGCACTAATAAAGTACAGACTGCTAGTTTGAGTTGTTCAGAATAGGGATGGAAATCAAAACCTGGTTACTGTAAGGATCTGGTTCTGCATTTTCTCAAAAATAAAAAAATTAGCTTATTGATAGAGTTGTTGAATCTTGTGGTTTCTGTGATGCCACTTCATTGTTCCTCTGGTGCACAAACATGCATCAGTTCTTGCTTAAGCTCAAAGAAAATCAACATTGTGCATCAAATTCCGAATGTCAACGTGAATGAAAAAAATGGTGATGCTGGGAATATTGTGAATAAATGCAAACTGCGGAAAATCTTGTCATATATATTAATGTATTTGAATTGAAATCAACAGGATATTAAGCGTTGCCCCTCATTTCCACTTATGCATTGCTACAGAGGTGAGTCAACTAGAAGCCTATTGCTTCCTATGGGAATATCTGTGTTATCTAACCTGCTTATGAAACCCCCTCGATGTTTTTGTCCACATGTGTAATGAGTACGTTAAAAATGTTTTAGGCCTACTTTTGCAGTGGATTCTAGAGAGGCTGTATTACAATCAGGGATGTGCAAGGAAAGCCTCTGAACAGCTAAATTGGGATATCAAATTAATTGGTGCAAGAATTATCTATCAATTTCTATAAATACAGACCTGAAATCCCAGGCAAAGGCTTTTTGAAACTATGATATAGCCTCCTGCCTCTATTACCCACTATAGCTTCAATCAATGGCCACTTCCTTTCTGACAGAGTTTCCCACCAGCTCTCCGTCGGACACAAACATCGGAAGCTTAGCCGTTAGTGTTGTAGTTAGAAATAGAAAATTGAAATAAAGTTGTTTGTCTGTTGAGGGTTGTACCATATACAACCATTCAGCCAAAGTGATGAGTAACCACATTAAGCACAGTATGAATCTGCAATGTGGAATGAAGGCTGGCAGCGCTAGCTCCAAACTTTAGCCACACTCTACTCAGCATATCAGCTTCATATTATATACTCAGTGACATAATGGCCATGTGATGAATTTTCTGGGCATAACCTCCACTTTAAACTGAATTTAAATGTGCATTTAACCCAATAAGAAAAGAGTCGCCTGGGAACATTACTAAAGACAATTTGCAAGCTCAGTGCTCAACCTGGCTAACAGGCTATCAGCTGAATATGAAATACTGCTGGACTAATATGTTTGAAATGAAATACACTACAACTTTTCAGTAAATTTGAAATGCTGTCAGATTGTCTTGAAAGTAAGAAATATACAAATGCATTTAAATGAAAAGTTAGATTGCAGAAATACATAAAAGCAGGTAGTTAGCATACATTCAAACATTTGAATGGCAAAACAAGTTAGCATTTTTATCCATTCATATGTATTTTTAATGAAATATTTCTAAAAACATGCTAAGTTCTCAACAGGGTGACAACTTCACTCATTTGTTGACGTGCATTATTGGTCCTTTTTTGTCTGGGTAATTCTTTAAACACATATTCAAAGCTAGTGCATGGTTACAAAAAAACAAAGCATGCATAAATTTATCTTCTCCCTGTGGCTACAGCTAGTTTTTATCAGGTCTCTACGCAGCTGTGATGAAATGCACTTCCCTGCGTTGGATATTAGAAGTCATCAATAGTTATGTACGTAAGTGTAAACAAGGCTTTTTTATTGTTCCTACACTGAAATTTTTTCAAGAAGAATATGTTGTTAGTTTCTTGGGGTGTAAAAATTAAAGATTTTGGACTATTTCTTTGACTGCTTCATTAATACTTGATGACCCATTTTAGACTAAATGAGAGGCAGATTTAGCCCCAGTATTGCCATGAAAAGCTGTAGTGCTATCTGTGCAAATTAAATCTGTGTTTGTTTTAATGTGGTGAAGTAATAATCATACTTAAAAATATCCTCACTGTACTCACAGACATACTGGCCGCTATAGGAACAAGAACCCCGCCGTCACTCCACCACAGTCAGCATGACTTGAATCTCATTGGCACTCCTCTTATCTGGCTGGCCTAGGACAAATGTTGGCACTCTCTCTGTTTTTATTTTTGCTCTCTGTCTTACTTTCTTGGCTGTATTCTGCCTCTCTCTCTCTCTCTCCCTTTCTCTCTGTCGTACAGTTCATTTTGGCCGTTGAGCATCTCTTCCACTTTGCCCTTCTTGCCTGGCTGACTGACATGCTGCTCTTGGCTGCTCTGTATGTTTACTCAACAATAACTGAGAGCAGGGTGGCTCCACACCAGCTCTAGTCCCTAACCGCTCCTACAGGCCTTTTAGTAACTGATTGTAGGGATTAAGCATCTCTGATTTGAGCAGGAGACATCTTTATTTGATGTTAGCTGATGCGGAAACTTTGGCTCATTCACTCCAGATACTTCATGATCATGAGAAGGATGTTTAATCAGAATTTGGCTTTCTTGATATCCGGCTTGATACGTCTTTTATGTTTGCTCTCTCGCCCACGTGGTGCTGTGGTTACCATTGGACCATCAGCTCCACTGAGACATGTGTATACACTTATCACTCTGCAGTTATTAATAGAAAATCATCACATTTATGTTTTTCACAGTTGAGCTTTTCCAAAATGATTCTTGGCAGCTTCATCGTTTAGATCTTTCTCTGTTTCCGTCTTACTCTTGTTTTTATGCCTCTAACACAAAGATGTAATGTAAATAGCACATTTCTGCTGTGGTGCTGCGTGATGTGGAAACAACTTTGAGTAAAAACTCCTCTCTGCGTATGAAATGATCTAACCAGAAATGTTTGGACTACAGGAAATTGCATTTTACGGGGCTTCGGATGATTTGTGTTCATATTAAATTAGCTGAAACCCTTTGAATATGTAGTTTGTGTATTAAAACTCGACTGATGCATGACTTCTGAGACCAAAATGCTGACTGTTGTTATGACTTTTTGAGTTATAGTAAAATTATGATTTTTTGTGTTGTTTGGCCGAAATTCTCACAGATATGGCATCATGATCCAAAAGCTGCTTTCTTCAACAAATTTCTTAATTAAAAATGAATTTGTGCTCAAACCTTAAAGCCAAGTTTGTTTTAGACAGATCTGCCTGGTAGAAATTGTTTTGAGGATTCAAAACCATGAAGTTGAAATGTAGTCATAAACACTATGTGATTCATCCTGAGCATTGTTTTCTGATTTTTATGTCCTGCAAGAACTATTTCTAAAGAAGGTAAATATCTTAATTTATTTCATCTGACACAATTTACAAGAGATGAATGAGCAAGCGAACACTGCATTATATGCAAAGAAGTTGGAATGTACGAAAGTGGATTTCTGAGGTTACAGATATTTACATGTAGACTTAATACTTCAGTCCTTAAAACACAACATTTAAATTTAAGGATGACCAAATTAACCAAGTTCAGTCCTTACAAACACTTGAGAGTGTGAAGAAGGCTGAAGGAGGTCTGTTGGTCCAGCCTGAAATTCCACTAACTTATTTGTCAGTACAGCCAATATTTACAGCTGCGATTGGCACATTTTTACAACCAAAATATCAGGTATAAATATTGGCAGATATGGAAATTTTTGCCAACATTGTTGTGCATTCCTACAAAGCAGAATATCTTTGGCAGTCAACACCCAACAAACAATTCCCAATTTCAGAATCCCTGTTTCTTTAACAAACTGACTACCTGACAACAGTTTAACAATAGCTGCGTTTCCATTGCAGTTGTTTTGCTAAATAAAAACGATATGTCTTAAACGCTACTCAACCCTGCTCAACCAAAGAGCCAAATTGTTAAAAAAATACCTTTGCAAGAGCCACAATCTAAGTAAGGAAAAGTGGCAAAAATAGGTTAAAGTGGCATTGAAAATAAGTTAAAGGGGGAAAAGTTGTCAAAAAGCAGCAAAAAGGGTGAAAAGTAGGCATGAAATGCCAAAAACTGAGTGAAAAGTGACAAAAAAGGGGAAGAAAATGTGAAAAAAAGGGCAGAAATTTGGATGAGAAGTGACAAAGAGTGTCAAAAATTGGGAAAAAAGTGGCATTAAATGGCAAAAGGCAGAATAAAAGAGTCAAAAAAAACGGGGGAAAAGGGGCAAAAAAGGTATAATGGTGGCAAAAATGGGCTAAAAGTTGCAAAAAGAAGTGGAAAAAGTGGGCTTCAAGCATTAAAATTGATTAGAAGTGGCAAAAAAATAGAAAAAAGGCAAAAAATTGCAAATAAGGGTATTGGAAAGATATAGACAAAACATAGGTTAAAAAATTAAAGCCTACTGTGTAAGTGTGGGAAATAAACTGATTAATGTGACTTGCAATGGGTCATGTCTGAGGTCAAAGTTTCCCTTTTTTAAGGTTTTCAGGGGGAATAATGTTTCAAATGAAGACATAAAAGAAGAGCCACACACTGAGTATCACTGGTCTAAAATTTCATCTAAGTACAATTATGCCTTGAATGTGTTTTCATTGTAGGGTGTTTTGGGCATGAGCCTCGTAATTCTCGTAAAATCTCATCTCGCGAGACTCTACTGCAAAGAAGATGGATGATCAAAACCTGTTGCGTGTTGGCAACGGATGAGAGTTCAGAGGCAAAGTCCATGTGTATGGCAAAAGCCACATACAAGGGTAAAAGTATGATGTTAAGAAAAGTCTCAGTCTCCTCTTCGGAGTGAACTGGTCATGTGACACTGTTCGTTACATCCTGTGACGTGAAAAAGTGTTTCCATTGCACTTTGGCGATACCTTTGTATATCGAAACAACACCAGAAAAAACACCTCGTGATTATAAAAAAATGTTAGCACTTTTTTGAGGGGTTTTTCAAATTCAGGTTTTTCCATTACCAGTTACTTATTGCACTTTTTTGATTTTGTGCAGTTTGAAGGGTAATGGAAACGCAGCTAACGATAGCTTCCAGTTAAGAAATTTTTTTAAGTAAGTAAGCTGGAGTTTGATGGTGATGTTAGAAAAAAAGGTTTTAATGTAGCAGCTCATAGTAGAAAACATGCCAGCTCCTATCAGCCTTACTATATGTGCCTCACAATATTTATCAGTCTCTAGTAAATATACAGAGTTCTGCAGAACTTTTAGGCATGTTTAGGCCAAAAATTGAGGCTGCATTAAGGGATTATGGTGAGTAAGCTAGTTGAGGGCACCATTGAGCTGGAAGGAGGATTGACACAACCCTGGTCATGCTGCAGATGTCCTTGCATATTACCAGGCGTATAGGAAAATGGTCTGTTGAAATATTAAAAAAAAAAAAAAAAGCCTATAGGGTGGTGTACGGGGTGGATGTGGCGGCCATGCTTACTGGCGGGGGGTGGTAGGGTTGCCATATGTCCCATTGACAAAACACATGCCAATGGTCCCCAGGTGTATCATAATTTGTTAAAGGACCCAATCAAAAGAAATGCTGTTGAACTTGACCTTGACATGCAAGCTACAGACGTGTGTCAACATGTCAAACTTGAATTGTACATATGCCGTTGACAAATTTCCTTTTACCTTACTTATGCAGCACTTCCAGGTAGGCTATGAACGGTCAGTTTATTAATAGAAAAATAAGTCCAAAGTCAAATAAAGTCTCCTCATATTTCCTGTCTCTCTCAAGCTGCCCTGTCATAATAAAGGCAAGAGTCCAAAATTTATGAGACTAGCTGCTCTCTCCATGTTAAGCAGGTCAAGATACTCTACCATCCATGGCTGGTTTTTGAAGCATGCTGGCTTTCAATCATATAAGTTAAGGCTTGTCAGCTTTTAACTAAGAGGCAGCATAATATCCAAAGTTGTGAAATAAGTGGGTGAAGGAGTTGTGGGAAGCTCTGTATCTAAGATCTCTGACACTTTGAACCATAAAGGCATCTCTGTTGTAAAAATGTTATCCTATTCAGCGTTTACAGTCCTTACAGAGTTCCAACTTAAATCAGACTTTTACAGTAATCATTCATGCCTTTTTGAAAACACTCCTCTAATCTGTCAGTCGTATACATAGTGTTGGATTTTCTTGTTAGAGCTTAGAGCTGATTGTTGGTTCCATGTCTGTTTGTGTAACCTACACTAGGAGAAGTATGTACGGCTCTCTTTTGTCCTGTATTGCTTTGTAATTACAATCAGTAGCTATAGAAACCATAATCCTGTTGTAGCCTGAAGTTGAAAAGCTCTGTCTTTTGAAGATAAGCTCCTGTAAATAGGTTTAAAATCAAAGTCGGTGGTTTAACAAGTTTACTTTGGCCGACAAATGCATGCAGGGATTGGCTAAAGTCAGGAACAACAAGGTCGATGATCGCTGAAGACCATTTCCTGTTAATTTCTTTACAAGTCAGGAGGTTCAACAATTTTTCTTTGACTTCAAATTAATACTTTTTGATTTATAAACACAAAAAAGACTGATTAATCAATGGTACAGCTTTCTAAACATGCTCACAATTGTGCAGGATTTTTGACAGAGTAGACGCAGTTTAAAGTCTGCTTTGAGTGCTGCTTGAGTTTTTAAATGTATTTTCCTTTTGGCGTAAAGAATAAACTTTCCCACATTTCTCTTCATCTTTTTCCCATCAGAGCGGTTTGTTTGCTGCTGGTACCATCTCTACATTGTGCAATATTTTCTTTCTGCTCCACTGAGAAAGTTTGGTTGGTTTGTTTAATGTCTCAACTCTGAAGTGTTACTTTATTGTTATGTGGGTTCAGCTGTTTTACTCTTTCTGTTTGTATGTGCCCATTTTTAAGTGTTTCTTTTGTTTCATCTCTCATACAGTATTGTTCTTTAACCACATTCAGCCAAAGAAAAACTTACAGTATGACTACTTTTAACAGGAAAATGGGCCCACACTGACTGAGCTGGTGCAGGGTGGTACACATAAACCCAGTGCGACAGTACAAACAACTCACATTAATATAATTCATGATTTGTTTGGCAACACTTCTGATCAATAAAATTTCAACTGTCCCAGAAAGAAATGAAGGAAATTTCATGTTTATATGGATGTAGTTATCAAAGTGTTTCTAACTGTTGTATGTAAATCTGTGTTAAGTGTAGACATGGCTTTCGAGTGTTAGTTTAACCAAAGCCTTTATCACATTGTTGTCTAAGCAAACCCCCCATTAACCAGCAGCCAGTGTTTGCTCAGCCACTTCATCCACACAAAGGACTGAAGAGGGAAGGCTGTGAACCGGAGGGTCCAGCGCTGTTGTCAAGGAGATTTCCAACTCCCACATCAGACAGAGACGTGCTGCTGAAAATCTATGAAAACGGACCATTTCCACACATTTTTGTTTGAACTGATTTAGGACTTAAAGCAAGATTCTTCTTTCTTTTTCCAGCAGAGAGCTCAGGCTTCTGTTTTTACAATTTGTATTTGCATAATAAGATTGCATGATGACATACTAGTGGTTGCAAAACGGCTACGAGAATTCTTTTTCTCTACAATCATAAAATTCTGCATAAAATTTACTCTTTTAGCAGCAAAATGTTCAGATTTTCCTCTCTTGTGCCATCATATTGTACTGTTTGCTGATGACTTTATTGTCTTACATCAGGTGCCATATAAACCCAAGACCAGCATTATTGGTAAAAGTGTCCTAATATCATGGGAACGTCAGACAAGCGTTGCACACTTGCTGTCCACATAAGATCTGTTAAATATTTGATTCTCTGCCCTGTAAGTTTAATTTTTTTCTTGCATGAAAAAGACATCTTGTGCTTTTATGTTGAAAGGGGAGAAACAGACATGCGGTGCTTTGTATTGGTGAGCATTTGAGCTGAATAGTTTTAGCTGTTTCTTAAAGTCCAGGATGCTTCTTCTGTAGGAAGTATCCTCCTGAGTCTGGTCTTACTGAAGTGAGGCAAGGGTTCTCCCTGGTGACTGTTTAGTAAAAGGCTAGCGAGTGTGCAGGATTACGTCATTGGAGTCATCACCCCAAAAGAACGGCGGCAGCAGAAATCGAAAATCACAGTGAGCAGTAGCACCAGTGTGGCAGTGGCGAAGTCCACAGGGTTCAAAGGGCTTCTCCTCCTGAAAGAACAAGTCATTGTGGACTCAACTTTTCCCAAATTTGCCAGTAGGATTCCTCAAAAACAGTTTTTATTGGCATGTCCAGCACGGCTGTAAACCATGACAATAACGTTCAGGGTCAAAGACCTCAAACTCTAAATAAAATCATGACTTAGCACAGATAGAAAAAGCCCTAAAGACCATGAGGAATTAGACTTAAATGGAAAATCCCTTTGTATCCATTCTAATCCTGTGTTGACCACACCGACCGAGGAATCTGGAGTTAAAGGGCTCGCTGGCTGTAATTCTGAAGCACCGTGAGTTAAATACCCCTCTACTAAACCGCTGCTGGCCAGTCATCTGCTTAATTCAGCACCAAGAAGGAAACACGGCCCTTGTGTGGTATTAAAACTCCCCATAATTGTCTCATAAATCAAAGTTTAAAATAAAAATCAATAATAGGAGAGTCCTCTGGGGAATGTTTGAATAACTAGAAGCCATCTCCCAAAAAAATCCAGTCTTTCCACAAGCTGAAGTATGAGAATCTATAGATGAAGGTTTTCTCAACACCCGAATGTTGGCAAACCCTCAAAGCCTCTTCACAGTCTTTGAGAATAGCTGTTAGCGTACCCACAAAGTCACTCATAGCCTCTTAAATCCATTCTGGCTTGATGGTCTGACCATACAGCAGCCTGGTGCAAGACATTCTTATTGACTTCTATGCAACGCTCCAGATCAAGGGTCTGTTTTATGCAGGAACAAGAGAGACGGACTGAGGGACACAGCCGGTCGTTTTGTGCTATGGACTGTCCAGATGTGTTAACCAGAGGCTTGTAGAGTCGGTGTTTGATGTCTCAGTGGCTCATGTGAAACCTGTGAGAGTTAAAGAAAGGTATGGTGTAATCAGAGAAAAAGAATTTGTCAGTTTCTGTGATAAAATTTAAAACAACTTTTTTCAGTCCCTTGCATCTTCACGTTCACAGTTAAACTCTTTTAGGGGAAAAATACTCAACCTTTTCTTATGCAACAGAAAGACTTAAATAGAAGTACTGGTACAACTTCTCTGATACAAAAAGTAAAATACCAATGAAACAGGCCCTAATATGTACCCTCAGTTTAAAAATGGAACCTTTGAAGGACAATTTTAATGACTTTTCTGTGCTTAACTAAATTAACCTCAATCTATGATATGGACATTTAAACTTGAGTTATTTAAACTTTCAACAGTTTAAAAGAACACCACACAGGAAATAACGAATTTTGTTCAACTGTAAAATTAGGCTTGATGGGTCATGCATACTGCGACTTTGTAGGAGTGCAACATAGAGATGCAGTGATTGTAAGAATCTGAGCCCCCCTCATCACTTCTTTTTGTGTTACACTCCCATATAACTCCTCAACTCATTTGTGCATACAGCCAATGTTTACAGGAGGTGTATCAGCTGTAAATATTGGATGACATTCATATCTGCAAATACTGATATCATGCCAATAATTTTGTGCATCCCTGGAACCAATTTGACCAATTTGAACCAATATGCGTTTATTATGACATACAAAATGAACTTCATTTGCAAGGTAAAATTGCATGATAAAAAAATGAAAGAAAGTAAATAATTTCACCCTGCACCTACCATCATAAGATACGGCACAGAGCAACACAGTAGCAGCAGGAAAATAGGCAGTAGTCCCATATTTTTGCAGAGTCAGTGGTACCAATATTTGGGTGTTGATTGGCCAGAGCTCGTGTGGCATCCAGCCAATCAAATTATGTTTTATACAGGATGTGTGGTGAGACTGCATGGATGAATATACAAAGGAATTGACTTTATTCATGTAACATTGAATTACTATTTTCATTCAGCAGGACTTTCTAAAGATCATGGCTATTTACAGTGGAAGAGGAGGATTGAGCTGCTCAAATATTGTCAATTTTTGGGATTGTGGAATGAGGAACCAGGTGATGAGTTTCAAATGAGCCAAATACCCCACCGTTAAGCCTGCCATCTCCATAAAAAAAAGCCCTGAGCAGAGTTTTTGATTTTTTTTAACGCAAGTACAATAAGAAAGGTTCAGTGTTTGTTAAAGGAAAACCTCTGGAGATTTCTTGGTGCCACTCAGCCCATCCTTTAATTCCTTCCTTTACCGGGGTGAACAGAAAAGAAAGGATGGTGAGCGTTGAGGAGAAAATTGAGTTTACCCCTTAAAGCAGCCCCCTCTCTGTTTTTTCATATTTCCACTTTGAGCAGTTATTTAATTTCCCGGATAGATGTTTATCAAAGCTGACACTAACTTGGACCTAGCCTGGGTTTAAGTTTACTTACGAGTGCGGTTGTGTCCTGCATGCCAACAGTCCTCTCACACCTCTCTCTCGTTTCCTTGTCTCTCTTTATATCTTTCTCCCCCCTCTTTCTCTTCAGGAGCATAGATTTCAGCAGGGCAGGAAATGAAACTGCATTGCCCTGCGACTCCCAGCAGGAGAGGGGGACCCGGGGAGGGGAAGAGGAAGAGGTTCATGGAGTTAAAGGAGTCCAGTACTCGTTTTTTCTTTGTAAGAGAGGGATGAAAAGATTGATGGTCTGAGGATGTGAGTGAAGACTGGGATGGGCCTGAGTCAGCTTAGAGAAAACTGAGAGGGAATGATATCGAGATGAGGAAATATTTTCACAGAGGTGTTTGACTGACAGCAGGCTTAAATTAACTCTCAGCAAGTCGCATCAATCAAAATTGGGAAACTTTGCACTCTTAAGAAAATAAAACTTGAAATAAAACTAGATGAAATGATCAGCCGTTGAGGTCTGGAGAAGGAATTCTCTGTTTTTACATATTCCTTAAAGTATAATTCATCTAAACAAGACAGTTTAGCCTCACCAGTAAAATCTCAGGCAATAAGGGAATTTGTTGTGCGTTTCCATTGTAGGAGCTTTGCCATAGAAGTCTTATTGCAGACAAGGGTCCAGACAATGTGCTAGGGACTTGATTTGTAACCCCCAAAAGCTCCCTTTCGTATGGGGTATTACTTTCTCCAAAGTGCATGACTTTTGGGTGGACCTTGCAGCACTGATTGGTGGATTACTGGTTTAGCTTTTCATCATTGCAGCAGACTTCTTTATCTTATCTGAACAGGTCTTGGCCCTCAGCAAAACACATAAAACAACCACTGAAAAAGAAGCTCATGGGACTAAAAGTACTGTGCACTTTCAAAGCACAGTCAGCCATGAGTTAAACCCACACCACGATGTTTTCTGAAACTTAAACCTGAAGTCCAAGACAGAGTTCCCCAAGGGGAATCATAATGTATCATATCTTAATTTAACCCCATGGTATGTTTGTCTTAACCTAATCAGAAAAAGCCTTTCTATGAGACAGGAGAAAAACAGACCTTGAAACAAAGCTACTCGGACGCTTGCGCTACAGTTGAGCTGCCAAAAGTAAGAAGTGAGAAAGCATCTGTAATATCTGTATGAGGGCAGCAGTAAGTCAGGCCTTGTCCACACTGAGACGAAAATGGTGAATTTCCATTTCATTTTGAAAAAGTTTTCCGTAAACACAGGATTGTTTCAGGAAATGTCTGCGTAAGCATGGAACGACTGAAAACCACATATACCAAGCCTGTAAGTGGCGCTGTAACGCTGCCATGGAAATGCACCAAAAGAGAGAAGAAGATTACGGAAAACTGCCCGAAACTTTCTCCTGGTTGCCCCTCTGGTTTTTCTTTAAAAACATCTGGTGTATGCGGTTCTCAGTGGTGGTGAAGGAGCATCAAATTTTGCTGTAAAAGCAGTAATAAGCTCAGTAGCTTCTGCAGTACAAACACAACCCTGTAACCCGCCATAGTTGTTTTGGTTTGACAAGCGCATGCGGTTTAAGTGGGCTATGCAATGTGTGACATAATCGTTTCAAGAAAGATGCGGTTGGCTGTCCATGCGCAAACGAAACGTTTACAGAGTTGTTCACTGTGGGACCCGGTTTCAAAAAGTAGCATTTACGGCCTCCCAAAATGCCATTTCCGTGTGAATAAAACGCCGATACGACAAAAAACTTTTGCATATACCCCTGAATTTGTCTCTGTGTGAATGAGGCCTCAGTCTGTAAGGATGTGGATTAGGAAACAAAGGGCTATCTGTTCAAGTCCTTGATGCACCAAGTCTCCATTAGTACATGTCCATGGGATCCTGTTTGTACATGTGCATGTATATCAGTTAATTAGTTGATTGATTGTACTTTACTTTAGAGATGCACAATATTATTGGCATGATATCGGTATCACCAAATAGCCTAAAAAGTTAAATATCCATTTTGGCAGACTAGGGTTCACACTCTCTAGATCATTGTTTCCCAAACTCTTATTCTGTTGACCCACTTTTAACACGGCACAAGCCATAGCGACCCCACACCTCTCTTTTCCGTTGACGGCTGCAGCTAGCTTGGAAAACATTAATTCTGGACTCAGTCTGGTCCTGAACTGGTGCTTTCTGTTTTACAAGCCTGGGAGAATCCCCTTCGCCTCCGTCACATAGGCTTTCTTTGCATGCCACAACCTCAGGGGACCTCAGGAGCTGTCTGGTTAGGAACAATGCATTTCCTAAATTTAGCTCTTTTGCCATCCAGTGGCTGGTGGAGACTTGTTTTATGTTTTATTATGGAGGAGAGGGTGAGTGTTAGAGAATGTGTGTTGCAGATATAAATGTCACATTAGATGCTATATGGAAGAAATTCTGAAAACTCTTTTGTCCACCCCCATAAAATAATAATCCATGACCCAACTGTCGGTCTCAGCCCAGACTTGGGGAATGAGTGCTCTAGAGAGCCCACAGTGAGCCCTGAACATTTTGAATAAAGCCCCAAATGTTAAACACCTACCAGACTGTCTACTTCCCTGCTCCTCTCTCAGCTCTGCTTGACTCAGCCTTTCTTTGCACAGCAGACACTTGGTGTTATTTGCAGTTTTTAAAAAGGTGTGTATGTATCAGTATTTGCTAAAATGAGTATGGAAATATCTGCATATTGGCAAAAATCCAACAAGCAGTTTGGCATAAATCACTGAGTCTTTAGATAAAAATGGGATATTTGTTGGATTAGAAACAAAAATATTTGCTGAACTCTCTGCTTGATATCAAACTGATCATGGTTTGAAAAGAATTTGAGAAAGGGGGCCCCTCAAATCAAGGATCGTTGCCCCCCTTTCTTTGACGACTCCTGACCTTCATCCCTCTATCAGAAGTCAATGATCTTCTCCTCAGAGGGGCCTGAATAAGAGGCTTAGACCCGCGTGATCCCACTGCCTGTTTGTTTAACCTCTGCGTTTTCGCCACAGCCATGCAAAGCTCTGCCCACAAGAGCTCATTACATCTCAGCCCACCAATTCCCCCGCTGTTTCATCCGCACTCTGTAGCCACTAAATCATGGATTTAAGAGCTTCTGATTATGAAAACTGTTAAAGTCTTTATATTGAAATGTTAAACTCATCATGTCAGCACTCATGCTCACAGAATAGAAATAATCTGGAAATGCAGGGCAGCACATTCAGGCCAATTTATTTTGTAATGGAACATATTCTCAGCTTTTTTTAACATCTAGTTATAATAAACAGAGAAAAACCTGTTGTATCATTGCATCAGTCACTGCTCTAAAGGAGACCTGGCAGAGCTTCAGCATGTTTCCAGACGTTTCGCCACAGCCCAACTGCCCCTAAATAGAATATTTATTGAGCTTTTCATTGAGATGAACAACTGTTTATACTGTTGCATGCATTGTGTAATGATGTTTTGCGACAAGGCAGAGGCCCGTCCCTGTACATGTATACAGCCTGCAGGGTTCTGCTGCATTAAATTGAGTAAAAAAAAAAAGACAAAAAAATCTCTGTTATTGGTATTGTGGCTTATTATTCCTGCCTTGCTCTGCTGGAGCGCAGATTTGAAGTGAGGCGGCGCTGATAACTCGGAGCGAGACAGATCGTCGTGGCTGTGATTCATGACTGTTTGAGAGGGAGTTTAAACAGTCAGGCCAAAGTTTCCCCGGCTGGTACCGCTCAGCACTTTGGACTTCTTTCAGCTCGCAGCAGGGACTCATGGTGGAGTTAGTTGGAGCTTTTCCTTCTGTTACACTTTCTCCTGCATCTGTCTTCATCTCCCTCTCAGCGCTTACTCTTTGAATCTTCTCCAAAAAAAGAGGATTTGTTATGAAAAGTGTCTGTATCCCAGTTATTGTGGGTATATCCTGGAGCATGTTCTGTTCTGGTTCACTGTTATTGCTTCTTCTTTAGTTATGTTTGTTTGTGTTTGACCCTCTGTCCCCCTGCTGCCCTCGCTCTGCACCCCAGGGTTAGAAGTCCATCACTTTGTTAATTTCAATCTGATTTAACGGCAGCCAGCTGGATCACTTAACCTCTGTGTCTGATGTTCTCAAGCATTTATTTACCTGTTTTTTTTTAGTGTGTGAAAAACTTGGGCGTCTAAACTTTATTTGCTCTTGGTCTAACATAATCATGAGACGTTTATGCTTTAATGACACTCAGTCAGACCCCTATACACTCAGTTTTTTACGTAATCAACGACATGGCCTTTAGTTGCTGTTTTCACAAATGCACTTCGGGGTATTTCTAGAAAATTTAAAAAATCCTGCCTCTAAACCTTTGTGTGCTTCTTTCAATTTGCATATCCTTGAGTGCATTTTTGCCTGAGCCCCTGCAGACTTCAGTGGTGCAGCCCGTGCATCATTTTTGTCTGCACTGTGTTGTTCCCCTGCTATGTTGATCTTCAACACTTAAAATAAGTTTGTTTTCTTTGTAAAGGTATTCATTCATGTGATATCTCTATGAGAACCTATGCTGACAATTTCTTTGATGATATTAATATTAGATAATTTAGACTTACCACGCTTTGCTTGTTGAATTTCTGGTTAATCAGCACTTGGCTACTGGTGTGTGTTGGGGTTGAAACTTGAGGCGCATCATATGACGTGACGTGGCGTAACACTGCAGTGCAGTGTATTTTGGGCTTAAGTCTCTCAGTTTTCACTTTTGTTCACCTGTAGTTTTAAGTTTAATTTCTTCCCTGCAAAGGCGTGTCATGCTGCTACTGACATTTTCACCTTTCCTGATGTGGCCGTTCACAATTGAAGCACAATAAGAACTATGGGCTTATATTTTGAAGGACTTCTCTGCAATAACATGCTTATACCTAGCTTTCGTAGTGGTACTGGTTACCATGTTTATAGTCGCTTCTCTGAGCTTCTTTGAATCATCATGGACTTGAAACAAGTGAATCATCAGTCAAAACAAACATTTAAAAAGCTGTTTGAGCCATTGTTATACAAATCGCTGCAGCCCTAGGCTTAAGACAAACCAAGTTGATCCATTAAAGCACACAGCTTGTATAAAAGCCCCAGATGGACTGACAGAGGCGCTCTACAGAATGAGTACACTCGCTGAATGTTGCTGTGATGACACACATTGAACTTGGAGGGAGAAAACATGTTTTTACCTCATTGCAGGTTAATTACACTGACGAGGTGACGGTTGACTTGCTACATGGCTGCCTTTTAGTGTCATAGTGAGACATGCTGATGAGGGGACTCAGTCTGAGCTGTTGTCTGTCACATATCACTCTGTTACGCTTACAGCGACATCAACTAGGCTTTATTTGTGCACAGCAACATTAGTGCATGCCTTTAAACCTGTGAGGACGATGCTGCAAAACTCCGTTACATGCCAGAAAGTGTCATGGTGACAGTATTGATGCCAATCAACTGCCTACCACTAGTGGCTCATGACACGATGCAAAAAGAAGGACGCCACATTTGCATACGCAGGTCACCTGGAACATTTCAGGAAATTTCCAGGAGTTTTGGGCATTAGTGAAAACACCAAAAGCAAACTTCTACCAAACAGCAACTTTGCTGTCATGCAAAACTAATTTGCTGTTGTAAATATGATTCAAACCTACAATCACTTTCATTTATCATGACATCTTCAGACATGTTGTTCTGTCCCCACGCCTATTTCATTTAATCTCACAGAAGATATAAGAAAACCAAAACATATCCATATTCTAAAAGCTAAAAGCTAAAAGTTCATTGTATATAATCTGTATGTTTACTGATGATTGATTCAATTTTAGATTAATTGATTATTGATAATAACTGAGACTGGGAGAGGTGATGCTCTCCATCAGGCGTAGTTACTGTCAAACATCACATCTGCACATGTATTTAGTTTTTCTGTCTGCCTGGGCTGCTTTTATTTGTTGTGGTTTGCATTGTTTAAAGGGAAAATGTGGAAAAACGACATGGTCTGTTAGACAATGAGTGGAAAACACGGATATGGAAAACTGTGGCAGGAAAATACGGTTTTAATGATTGTTGACGTTGTTAGCTTTGGTTCAGTATAATTGCTTGAGAAGTTCAGGAAAGTGAAGCTGCGTTAGGAGGAAAACAGCAGACTAACATCCTGTTTACAACACAGGTCGGTCTCTTATCATTTCTACAAATAGCCCTGTAAGGATCTGAATAATTAATTGTTTTTTACTGGGGTTTCCTTTTAAAATACAGGTCAGATGCATCACTGTATGATGAGCACTTGAACATAAAATGCTGCAGAATCATCATGTCTTATTTTAGAAACCACCTCAGACTAAGCAGAGTGCCTGTGAGTTTATGTAAAGGAAGGACAATTTTCCTGCCCACTGCCCTCCATGTTTAATTGGCACAAATAACCCGTTGCTAATGAGTGCGCCGTAAGCTTGTTAAATGTGTTTAGGAAGTCACTCTCTGAATGAATTACATCACTCTGTGGTTTACACCAGGTGCCTGCAGAAACGTGCAGTGAAGCCTCTTTGCTTCAAAAGTGACAGCCATGCGTTTTTTAACACACATTACATTACATCTCCGCCTCGACGGTCATAAAACCTGAAGAAAAACAGTAGTTAGATGGTCTCAGACAATAGTAGGGAAGCATTTTACTGCAGGATAAACAGCAGATAGCAGCCTGCATGTTTGCCCTCGGTCTGTGCTTACACAGTAATGCAGCCGGAGTGGGATTGGTGGTATGCATTTGAAATGTGCACGCCCCATGTCCCAGTGTTGGTGGTCTTGGAAAGCCACCAAGATCACCCGGCTGGTTCTGTAATGTGAAAGCAATTAGCAGCCAGTGGTTTTACACAGTTTTACTCAGAGATGTGTGCAGGAACAAAGGGGAATGTAGGTCAGAGGAGGCATAGGTACATGGGTGGCAGTATGTGGGGTCATTTCAAAGTGCTAAGAGAGTGAAGAATATATCTTTATATGTTTGTAGGTATTTTTTCTGATAACAAGAGGTTAAGAGTTAAAGTACTTGGTGTTTATGCATACTATTGCATAAAAACTACTGCATTTTAACACTAAAGTCTTAACTTTTTGCTTGTTCAAAACAAATTTGTAGCTAAAGCTTCAAGTATGAACAGGTGGGTGTAGCTTGGTGGGCTACTGGCAGTTTTACACTGATCCAGCATCAGGAAAGTGTCATCTAACAACTGCAGAGACAGAGAATCAAAAGCAACAGGCCGTTTCCTAATCAGTGTATCTCTAAACACTAAACAGAAAGAGCAAGTCTAGCCTGTAGTCTTTGCTATATTATTTAGACAGATCCAACTTTAGTCCACTATGAGCACGGTACTGAGCAACATTCAGCAAAGTTACAGTGGTGAGTGAAAACTTGCTTTTAACAATCAGAAAACTTGCAGGACCAGACTTATGTTGAACAGGCATCAGCAGAAGCTTTGTTGGGGTTTTAGAGGAATGGTGCAGAAAGAGAGTAGAGGGAGATGCAGAAAGAGAGAAAACAATCAAAAGCTATCAACAGGAAAAAGACAAATGTATCGCTTTCCTGGCTATGAATCTGTCTCAACTTATATTTTTGGATATATCAGTAATAATGGTACATGGTAATATGAGGTTATAATGAATTTCCAGCTATTATCAGACAAACATGAAAGAGCAGATATTTTCCTGACAACTTTTTAATCAAACCCTTTTTATTTTAACACACATATCTGCACTTTTTAATACTTGTAAAAAGGGCTTCTCAAGTATGGCTAAAATCATAAACACAGCTAGTTTAAGTTGCTGGTAAAATCACAATTATAAGGCACAATTGCGCATTTATTTTACAACTTCTACATTACATACATTTATTGAACTCAAGTACTTTTTACTCTTTGAAAAAAAGGCAATAAGTGAATATAAAGGATTTAAAAAAGACTCAAATATGTAAAATACAAATTTACAGTTAATTTTTTGACCAAAATACTACAATAAACTCACAATTTCAAAATTACTTTTTTCCATTATTATTGGGAGCCAAAGTCGTGATTGAAATTGAAACTCAAGTAACTTACTACTCTTAATTTCTGTTTGATTATATTGCAAAACTGCATAAATCAAGATCTGTGTGGACACAATAGATGAAACAAAAGCTCATGTAAAAGTGATATAATAACTTGGAAGTCTTTGTTTTATCATGCATAACAGACAAAAAGGATGATAATTAATGATACGGCAAAGTGATTTGATTTAAAGTGATAAAAGTCTGAAAATCCTGAAAATATGACTTGATGCATTATTAGCTGTGCACAAGAACAGATAGAGATTTCCTATAGTGTGTTGTTTTCCTTTTTTCCTTTTCTACTTTACTCTGTTTGTCTTAAAATCTACTTTTATGTATGAACAATTCTTCATTCGACTTCAAGTGTCTGTGCTTTCAGTTCAGTGAACATGTTAGAGCAGTACAACACGACTTTTCTACCAACTGTTAAAATAAAGCTATACAAATCATCTTTCTAAATAGGAACATGCCAAAAGTATGTTTTCTACTTATTAATGTGTAGGAAAATAATGTTCTTCTTTGTAGGGTCCATATTGAAATTCCTGACATAAATGGGTTTATAGTGAGTTTAAACCCAGATTTATGCGGCTCCCTGCAGACCCCTTTGATGTCTTCACCCTCCGTTTACTACATCTGACATTCATTTTAATGAGACGACATTCTCCTTGATACAAATCTGACTCTGAATTTTGCTGCTACGGTAAATCGGTGCCACACTCAGTCATACATTCACATTAGCTTGTATTACCACTGTGTGGGAGCCTTTTCATGGTGTGTGTGTGTTTACAGTGTGTGAGTGGGGTGCGTGCCCTCTGTCACATCTGGCAGCTTGTGGTTTTTTTCATGAACTGCTAAATGAGGGGAAAAATACTCCCAGCTGCCCTCAGGAAAGCTCACCTGGTGCAGAGTTGTCGCGGCTCCTTGTTTTCTCTCTCGCACACTTTCTATTTGCCCCAACTTTCACATTGTTCTCCACGAAACATGCAAATACACACAAACACTTTTGTCTTCAAGCAGCCTATTGTGTTTGCATTTCCCTGAGTCTCTTACATTTCCTAACAGAACATTTGGGCTTTATTTAAACCTGGCCAGGCATGCAAAACCATGAAAACATGCAAATGTGACCTGGCTTGAAACATGAATAAACTCTTAAAGCCCCTGAAAACACAAATCCACTGTAACCTTCTCTCTAAGTCACGTAGAGTTCATTTAAGCAACAATAAGGCTCTCTAAAAAAATGAAAAACAAGGCATAACTCACAACCAGATACTGTCTTTTAACTTGATGCAAACATACAGGATATAGTTACATTAGAAAGGTGGCATTTAGGAACTTGTGATGAAGATTTTGCATTTATTAAGCAACCCGAACACAGGAAAAAGTGATATATCACATGTCCTGTTGCTTACACAAGCATTAGCATCACCAAATTACTGTGAAGTGTAAGGTAATACAGTTTTGATGTTTAAGTTCTCAGGGTACCACAGGATTTCAAAAGTAACTTTAAAAGGAGAAAGATTTTTTCACATCTGCACTAAAATCTGCCATAAACATTAATGTATCCCTGCAGTGTGCATGGGTTTGCTTGTAATTTTGATAATAAAAGCAAAAAACAAAACACAAAATTGGATGTGTAGGGCTGTATTTTGTTGTCGCAGTATCTAAACAGGTATCAGTATTGTTAGATTGTTGCTGCAGCAATGGTTTCAGCAAAGATTGTTCTCAATGAGATAGCCAAACTGTCCCTCACTAGTCAGTACCAGAATTACAAGTGGGGTAACCTTCCTTATATTTAACCAGTTAAGGCACACAACCCCGATCAGAATCTGTCTTAACTGTAACATCAGTCACCTCTCATTAGTTTCCACTGTACTACCAGTTAATAGCTATTGCCATTCCTCTTTAAAAGTCTTTACCCTTAATGTAAACCATGGTGAACTGATAGCCCTGAAAGCATCTTTGGATGCACAGTTTAGCAGTGTTTGCATCTAGAAAATTGGGATGGTTGTACGAAGGCTGTGTCAGGTTATACTCACATATGTCTGATACCGAAAAGTGAAACATCTCTACTGCTTTGTAAGATTTGAATACAAAGTTCCCTCTGAAATAAAGAGACTTTCAAACATGCACATTACGTTTCCAAACTAACTTTTTTTCAATCATGAAAAATGATTTTCTGAGCATAGAATTGGTTTTTGGGTAAACTTGGCATCATTTTAGAGACTTTAAATCTCTTAGCCTGAAAGATGTACATCAACAAGTGATTGGCTACACCCCAAACAGTCTTTAGAAATTGTCTTAACAGAGAGATGAGCTTTTTTAAAGTAGTTAACTGTGGTTTTAAACATGTACTATTTTTTAGAATTCTGTGGATGCATATTGAGAATTACCACTTTGAAATGATATGGGCATTTTAACAATTTCAAGCTAAGTTTCCAGCTGCTTTAAGAAAGTTATTTTGTATTTGTGCCCTAGTTTAACCTCAGAAGTCAGGTTTAGACCAAACAAGAATGATAGTTTGGCCAGGCTACATGCATAACAGGAGCAAACCAACGCCTCTTCACATGGTAAAGTCATTTTCACCTTGGCCGCTGTGGGAAGCGGAGGCCAGGAGCAACATCGAACCCCCCCAGCCCTCACCTCAAACCCTCAGCCGACATATTTCTGCTATCTGAAGAGAGCAGAGCTGGGAGGTGTATCAGCCCTGAGAGCTGAAAAGCAGCTTTTTGTCTCTAGTGACCCTCAGAGACCTCTGCCTGCCAGCTCTATCAGCGAATCATAAACTATACAGCACAACTAGAAACACAGGAGTCCAAAACCAGAGGAAGAAAGACAAGGGAAGAAAAAACAACAAGATCAAGCACTTGGAATTTAAAGCAAACTAAGTGAAAGAGTTTGCCTGCTATGGATCAAACACTGAGAGTCATATAAATCACATTTTACACCGTAGATTTAAGATGACCTTGGCTTTAGCTGCATAGACAGTACATGAGGAGACACAGAGGTAATGAAATATGAAGTTTCAAGTCTTCTTCAACTCCTCCGCTATGCTGAATTTCATTTTCAATCAAGTATGTCTGCTCACTTTGAAAACTTGGGTTCAATGCAGAAGTGTCTCTGGCTGTTTTTGTTGAAAAAGTGCTTTGATATGTTATCATCTTTTCTGTCTTCAGACCATTTAGTGCTGACATTCAGAAATGGGAGTCTCCATCAGCAGATATCTGCACCCTTCACTCTCCCTGCCCGCCAAATAAAAACAAACTCACTGGCATTCGTACTCTCCTACCTTCATACCCCTCTTTTCCTCAGTTGATTGTCTTTTTCATACATTATTTTCTCTCTTTCCTTCATCTTTCTCTTGCCAGAAGGGCAGCGAAAACTTTCCTGACCTGTGAGTATTTTTTGGCACAATCTGTATCAAAGCAAGAGATCGTCGAGGCTTTTGGTCTTATAATCATAGCCCTTTTATTTTGGATCCGTAGGTTTCACACCAGTTGGGTTCTGAATAAACTTTTCTATGGCTGATGCACCACTGCTTCTGTTTTAAAGAGGTTAGACAAGATTTGGACAGCAGGCTCACTTATGTTTTACTTACCATATGTTAAAATATAGGTCAAACAGAAGCCTAATTTCCAAACTCCATCAAAGCACAAACACTGCACAAACACATTATGACAAAAAAATCTCTATCTACCAGAATTATTGTTTGCCTTAAGGCTCATTTAGGCTCTACGTATGTATAAAAAATTGATCCACGTGTATTAAACTTTACAACCGTGTGTTTATTATGTTGGAGCAAATATTGAAAAACTAAACCACTAGAGCCTTGGTTCCCAAACTCTGGTCCAGGACCCCTAAGGGGGCACCACAGATCTATAGGGTGGCTCTGCCGGTCCTGAGGTCGTTAAAATTAGATTTGTACATATTAACAGGAATCATGGTAAAACATAAATAATTCAGACAACAGCTGTTGGTAGGAGAATTTGTGTTTAGGGCTACTTTGTATGGAGTTACACACACACACAAAATGTTAATTTTGGCCTAAAGGTATCACTATTTCTTTTGTCATGTTGGTCTTGGGGGGCTCAAGTTTTCTTAGATACAGGTAGGGGGCGCTTAAAGGAAAACAGGTTGGGAACCACTGCACAAGAGGTCACTGTTTCTCACGGAGCTACTTTGATGCTGCTCCTGCCCATAGACTGGAGAAAGAACGGACCACCCTCTGCTCAGCTGTGCTCTTGTAGTTTTCTGTCTTTGTGCCAAGGTGAGCCAACGTTATTGATATGTTAGTATTTTCCAACAACTCACTCAATATTCAGGGATATTTCCTCAGAAAACGTGATAAAAGTCTACCTTTTTTAAAATCGTTCTTCTTCGTTGTGTTTTGCTTCTCTGGGTTGAACTGTTGGCTACATTGCTTAGCACTGCCCCCATGATAGGTGGTGGTATTGCAATTTCTGGTCTGTATCTGTAAACTGAGAGAGAACGGACGAAGAACGGATAAAATCCATATCTGTATGGGTTTTAATTGCTGAGCATGAATTAGCCTTAACTGTGGTGATAGTCTGCAACAGTACTATCCTGTATAGTTTGTGCCAAAGTTGGCTTAAGAGATTGATTTGTCAATTACTAATGAATCAGAATAGCTTCTTTTAAAGTCTTTACAATTCATTGGTTTTGAACTGTTGCTGACAGCCTTCAAACTGTCTGAAACTGTGCATGCAAAACAGTCATCAACAAAAAAATTGCAGTGCTGTGAATCGTTTATTCGGTTTATTCAATAATAAACACATGTAATATCCAAATTCTTCTCAATATAGTCCCCATTTGTTATGTTGTTTGAATGCTTTTATTGTGAAATGTTCATATCTGGAAATAGGTGTTTTCAGTGGCAGCTTAACACAGCTCAGAAGGAGAGAAAAATAACTTGAGACCACAGTTAATTAAGTTGCAAACTACAGCATACTGAAAGCTGAGCAAACAGAAGCTTATAGAAGAATTATTTTCATTTTATGCACAGTCATGAGGCTAGTATCACATCACATGCCTTTTTAGGGGGAGATGGGGGGTTGTAGTGCCTGAACATGCATTTAAATGCAGGATTTCCTTGCAAAACTTATGTGTAATACCATTTTCATATCACCCACCTTTAGTAGTAGTAGTATCATGAAAATATGTGTTGAAATCTGAGCATTCAGATAATAACTAAGCTAACTTGTACCCCCAACTGATGCCTTATTTATGTAAAAAAAACATGAATCATATATTTTGTAGTTTTACTACTTACTTTTATAATCTTAACTTCCAATTTGAAAGTGTCAGAAAACACTGATTGCTGAGGAGCTCTGTCTAGTGTTTTGAGCTTTTTTTAGCATTGTGCTTTTGGTGTTTGACCCAAAACAGTAGGTGCTAATTTCATATATAACATGTTTGACTTCTGTTCAGTAACCTTTTTTGGATTAGACAAGACAAACTAGTTGTTCCCTGCATTGTCCCAAAGTGATCTTTTATACATCTGCACACATGCTGAAAAGCTTCACTTCTAGATTCTGTGTTTTGCTTTTCCCTCCCTCTTTACAGTTTAAATTGACTCATCTAAAGCAGCATAAATCAGAAGTCACCAGGGTGGTGTAGACTACTGTAGCGATTAGGAAAGCCCCTGTTCAACCACAAAGCCTGAACTCCAGAGCTTGTTTTGGTGAACACCCACGCCCTTCAAGTTTCCTAAAACAGGACAGTGAGTTTGAACCGGCCCTAAGAGAGCTCTTCATTAACTGGCCCCACAACCTGACGTCCCTGTGGAGAGGAGAAAATGAAAAGATTATGTCTCAACTGGGATCTATAAAGTAGCCCAAGCAGAGCGGTACACTTCCTCAAAATCTGACCCGGCCTTGTCCCATCCGTGCCATCGGACCACCAAGCTCTGTCGTAGAAAAATCCTACACCTCATCGTAGTGTTCACTCAGTGTTATCTGGTTTCTTCAGCAAATAAGCACTGATCATGATGATTTTTGTAAATATGTCGGGTGTATCCTTCAGTAAACATAGCCCTGACCTCAGTTTTACCTGCTTTGGAAAACACCGCTGAATCAAATTAACCAGCCTCTGTTTGACTAACAATAATGAAATGTAGAGGAGGGCTATTTCAGGAGATCTCAGGAGTCAAAAGGCCGGGAAACACAAGCAACCATTGTGTCATTTAAACAAAGATGATTACCAGGCATCAGTTTCTGTCTGAAACGCCTGTTTGCATTATCCCATTTGGTTTATCTATCCCTGATAAACTGTCAGATGATCACATTTAACTTCTTTACAATGTTTGGGCTTAGCCTAAAGCACTTCAGCCAACCCAAATGCTTGCCTCTATGTCTCCAGCCCTGCCTTTTTCTGTGAATTGGCATTTTATAGGGAACAAGGGAGATTTACAGAACATTAAAAACTTCTGGACAACCAGTCAGGCAATGGTGCATTGACAGAAACGTGGAAAGAATGACCGGGGAGGCTTGGTGCATTTTAGTGTCTCTAATTTGACGACAGTGTGTTTAGTTAACAGACTTGGGGAGAGCTACTGTGCAACACACTGTTGAATGCCACTCACCCTTCCAGCTCTCCATGTGCTTTTAAATGACGTGCAAAATGGCTCCCAGTCCCAACTTTTCAAATACAGCAGCAACATTGAGGTTTAAAACATGAATATGTAGTTACAGTTTGGCGTGTAAGGGGCTCTTTGGTTAACTTTAGCAGGGTACACATGACAAGATGATCATGACAGCTTTGGGCCAGATTACACCATTCTATCTTGCCAGATTTTCCTGGGGTGTGTGGTGTTGTAAGAATGACTGCCCCCTCCCTGGTCTGCTCTGAAGATTTGAAGTTGTAAATACAAAACATGTTCAGCCATGTTAGCCAATCAGGGAGCAAGCTGACCAAAGGAGGAGGCACAACAAACACAGCCATGTCTATGATAGTAAACATAAAGCATACTTTAGCATTAGAGGAGGAGCAACAGGTGTCAGTTGGTAGGTTGAACATTTCTGGTGGTGCTGAGGTGTCGTCAACCGGTTCTCAACTGTTTCAGCTCAACTAGCTGTACCCGGATAGAGCAGAGGACCTCAACTTTATACTGGAAGTCAGACAAGCGCCGCCATGTCTCATCTTACAATACCGGAAGTCGCTTGAACTGAACATCTTCTTGCATATTCCTTGTCTTCTTGTATTGCATTATGTAGCAGACCTGCCTCTGGCAACATGGCGGTAACGCAGACATCCAGCCAGCCAGTCAATCTGCAGTCGCATATTATGCCTGTGCTCAATTATATGTGAAATGGATCATAAATGTGTTCATTTTAGCCAATTTAATGTGATCGCTGTGCTTTTTAGTCTGAAAACTTGCACATTATTCTTCTACTTATGTGGCAGACATGCCTCTGTTAATATGGTGGTGAAGCACAAAGAAAACAACGAAAAAGACGTCCAGTTCAAGTGACTTCTGGTATTAGAAAATGAAATATGGCCGTGTTCATCCAATGAGGTTGAGGTCCTCGGCTGCATCCAGGTCCCTCTCCCTTAGGGTAATCTTTCTGGGTCAGTGCCTTCTCTCCAGGAGGACTCTCGCATGCCTGGGACGCGGATGGAGCTGGCTTAATTTGGGATTGCTGTTACCGCTTTGTCTGAGATGAGATGCCCTGGCACTGGTGAAACTAGTGTGGGTGGATACACCTGCTACCGGTCCAGCCATGCTGAAGGACACCACACTAAGGGGGTGTTGCTGGAGGTTGCGAGCCAAGTGGTTTTAAAACTAAGCAACATTTTTATATTGTTTATACGTGTCATGTGGGACTCAGCTCTGTATCCTAGATGAAAATTCTATTTTTGTTACATAACTGTCATCCTCTGTAGGAGTTTTAGCCAAAATACTCCTCCTGTTAACTGATCATCAAACCCAGTCCCCACCACAAATGTACTTTGGCACTTTTTATTTACAACCTTTAACTTCAATGCCAAATCATAACAATAAACCTGAGTACAGTACACAGAAATTATGCAAGAGGGGTACTTTCAGCCTAATATTTTGACTCGTAGGACCACCAACCATGCTGAAATATTTGACAGTTGTAGTGTTGACCTGCTAGTCCTAAAGGCTAATATACAACACAGCCAAAGGCTGAAATACAAACAGAAGTACAAAACTAAAACTCAGAGACCAGACCCCCAGTATGATGGTGTATCTGGGACTATCTTTATTTTTTTCCTCTTTTAATGTAAAGAAAAGAGTAGAGGCCAGTTGTAGGTTAAAAAGGTAGAAAGAGAAAAAAATCAAAAGAGGACTACTTGTAATTATTATCAGTCGTGATCTAAATTCTGTTGTGCTGTTGGCGACTCTTGAACACAGTCGAGGGAGTAAGGGTCCATGAGAGGTTGTTAGTTGAAGAGGTGAATAAAAGAGAGAGAGTGAGCAAACAAGAGAGTGAAAGGGAGACGGGAGGGCAAGTGTGGAGGCGAGGGGCAAGTCTTTTATGAGGCATGGAAAAAGGGGTGAAAAGAGGAGGGAGGGGGGTTAATGCCTGTGGTGGGTATGAATAGGGGGACCCTGTGTCCTCTTTAATGTCAAATGAATAACTCCTGACCTAACACAAGCTTTTAATTGGTCTAACCAGCAGTTAGATGGAGTGTTGTGTTGTTTGTACTGTGTGAAAGTTAGAACATGAGCCCACACTAAATCAAAGTGTAAAGTTTTACAGCAACGATAGCACATTGGCTTATATATGGTAGTGTGCTACTGCAGGTGTTTGGTGTTTTATTCTGTGGTATTTAATCTTTAAGTTTTGTATTCTTACAGAAGGGAGGGGCAATACATTTTTTATATTCATGGCGAAGTCTATTAAATAAATGATGCAATCTTTGGTAAATTAATCTATGTCAATGCTGTATTCTTTTGCCTTTGTGATTAGACAAACATGGTCTGCCCTTCCAGACCAAGCAGCAACCTCTAGTCCTGAAAAATGAAGCCAATGTAGTATCGCAAAGAATTGCAATACGGCAAGTGTCCATTTGAGGCTGTTTTTTACACTAAAAATAAACTGGTTTACAGCCTGGTTCAAAACAAACAAATGTGTCTCATTAGCTGATGTCTTCATGAGCACACACTGTACAGGAAGTGATTTTTTGTACCACAGTTGTTTGGAATATATATATTTAGTAAAAACCTCACTGCACACTGATTGGCACATTTCATTTGATTGACAGATAGATTGACAGGCAGACACTACTTATCTGTCAACCAGAAGGCTAGCTTTAGTCTAGCACTAACTTAACTGACAGAAAGTCAAGCTTAGTGGGCGGGCTCTCGTGTGCCGTTAGGTTGATCCAAAGTTCAGTTGAGACAGCGATTTGTGTCTTTAGGGATGCATGAATATTGGCACCAATACTACATCTAATCTTGACCTCATACTTGCACATTGCAAATACTGTACCTGATACCATTTTACAGAACAATTTCAGCCTCAGTATTTGAGCAAGTAGATGAAGTTGGAGCCATGTCAACAGTGTGGTTATTTTACCATTATATATTACCTCTGCAAACTGCATATGCACTCCTAAGTATCAAGAGGATTGGTGAGGAACATCTGATGAAAATTAGAAATTTCATTTTAAATCGAAGAACTGTAGAGGTCTTATTAAGTACAAACTTCTACTTTTACAAATGCAAGTACTTGCACTTGCACTAGCACTTGGTGTAAAAAAAGGGCATCATTGCATCCCTATTTTCAGTACTTTTTGTTAGAAAATGTTTAAAATAATGAAGTTTAAAGTATTGAAATGGTTTGTATATTTAACCAAAATCTGCAAAGAGCTTCAAAGACAGAGCACTGTTTAAAAAATCAAAATACATGGCTACATTTGGGTAAATGTTGCCATTGTTTTTGAGTAATTACAACATGCAAGACTTCAGTGGCAAGTTTGGAAGTTCAATTTTTCAGTTTTGAGTGTCAAAGACTATTATTTTACGTCTTTGTTACTGCAACAGGTATAGATATAGTTGTACATTTACTGAATGGCATCAAGTGTTGGAAATCTGGCCCAGTGATGTGTTTGACTTGCTTCAAAATCAGTTTGGTTTCTCCAGTTCTTTCCTTTTTTGCTGCTTAAAGTCCACTGGCCAGTCTTTGCTTTTTTCCTCATTGGTACCTGTGGGAAGACATGAATGTCGTGAGGTAAAAGCTCTTTAAGACTAGTCAGAATTAGGTGTTGAGTCTCATTTGGAATCAGTTATAAGAGCAGTTTCCCCCATTAAAAGTCCATTGAATCAGTATTTTTATCATAAACACTGCTTGCTGGAGCTTTAAGAAAGGCTCTGCTTGTTGCACGGCTGGATAGTGAGGCCCCACCTAAGGCTATAGGACCCTCCTATATTTGGGAAAAAAGAAGAACCCTTGGGCCTGCGAGCTCGCAGGATACTCCGTGCATGAATGGCGGGGCGGGAGGGGGGTGAAAGGGAAGGAGGAGAGGAGATGGCTGAAAGAGGCAGCTCATGCAGAAAGACAGGGAGAGGGGTTAAGTGGAGGCAGGTGTTCCATGACAAACCTTACAACCCCCCACCTCTTCTTTTCTCTGGTTCCCTCCGCCAAAGCCGCTCCGCTGAGACTCGAGCGAACTCGCAAAAAGAACAGACACTTGTTAGTCATTTCCCTCTTTCTCTGTTACCTTCTTTTGTTAGCCTTTATCCAACCACCTTATCCGTCTGATCCAATCTCCCCCTCCAAATTGCACCCTTTTCCTTTGATCGCAGTTTTCTTTCCACTGTCTCCCCCTGTGTGCTTTCTCTTTTTGCTGCCGGACCACCTGGCTTTGTGGTTTGAAAATCGTATAAAACTCCTGTTGGTTTAAGCAGATGGACAGCTTTCCCACTGCTCCACTCTCGCTGACCCAGCTGGCAAATTAATTTAGATTGGATTGACGTAATAAAAAAACGTGCTCTCTTATCATGTTCCAGAGGCTGTTAAACTGCAAAGCCAGGAGTGGAGCTGAGGAGTACACAAATCCAGTTTGGATTGCTGGAAAAAGGGAGAGCATCTGATTGGTGTCCCTTTGTTAAGGAAATCACATCAGTCTGTGATTGGACATTTTGTCCCTTTCAAAGTAATGCAGTTAGTGTCTTTTCCATGACTTTTTTAAAAAGTGGTTTTCCTCTAGTTTGCCAAAACACAAAGAGTCTGAGAAAACAGAGGCGTAAGTGTTTTGTTCTTTGAGAAACTGTTTATTGTAATCCCACAGTGACTGGCTCTTCTTATTGTGACCCAGAGACACTTCAGACAGCAGTCAGTGAGTGAAACATCTGGAGGAAAGACATGTGTCTGCTTTTTTGAGCCTGAATCATCATTTATCACACGCTCTGACACATTTTAGACACACACTTAAGTCACCAAGCAGCAGCAGCAACCCTCACACAACCCACTACTGGTCTGCATTCATTCATAAGATACTTTATTTTAAAGGTCACATATTTTACACTTTTAAGATGAGCTTATATTGGTCTCAGAGGTCCCCAAAACATGCCTGTGAAGTCTCATGCTGAAAAAAACACTCCAGTATTGGATTTTTGCATGTCAAAAACCCCTCTGTTTCAGCCCTGCTCAGAACGAGCTGTTTCTGTTTCTTTGTTTTTAAAAGTTAATGAGCTGTCTGACTCTGCCCATGGCCACGCCTCTCTCAAGAAAGGGATGTGGCTTAATGGATGTGCCTCTCCTGATCCTCATCTCAGTCTTGTATCATTTTTGATCCTATCTTTTGGTATTATGTCATATTGTTTCATACCATACATCTTATGCTGTTAGTTTTCCCAAATTGCACATTTTATGGAATATTTCTATCCCTTATTTTGTACACAGTGGTGTCATAAAGAGATGATGATATTACACTTTAACACTTAAATTCCAAAAAATTAAAAAGATAACTCCATGGTGAATGATTGGGAATGTACCAAGGGATATTTGATTGAAAGGAAGATGGAGTTTTAAAGCCTGCTGTGATTTTTTATAAAATTGGGAACTATGGGCAATTTTATTGCTTCATAAACATGTGCTTAAGTGGCCATTGCACATTATTAGATTGAATAAAATTAAACTATTAGGACTAAAGAAGTTTTAATTTAAAATGGGTGACAGTCCGCCTCATGTGAGCTGCCTCTATAATGACTGTGTAACTGACTTTATATTGCCCTTTTAACCAACTGTTTCCCCATCTTTGTGGGTCAATAAGAGTTCACTTCAGCATCCTTTTTATGCCCCACATCTGTTCCACACTTCACTCTTGAGAAGCAAGACATCTGCTTTCTTCACAGGCAACTAAAACAATGCAAAGCGGACACGTGTGTAACTCACTTGCATGCCAAAAACCCTGCAGATCATTGCTATTTCTGCAATGTGATAATTAAAGTGAGAAAAGGGCTTCTTTTAAAATGCATAAGCAGGGATTTCTAACAATGTCTCCGCCCCTCCCGCCTTTTATAGGCCCTGCTGTCTGGCATGCTGCCTCTCTTCCTGTGGCTGATAACGTATAGATAAGGTCTGCCTCCGTATCACACAGAAACACCAGTTAAGGTAGTGAGGCAGACATGAGGTGGTGACCTTGTTATCACTGTCTGATTCGAGTTTAAGTGGAGAGACAAGGAAAGAGCAGACAGAACAGACTGGGCTTCAAAAGCTGAGCAGAATTTAAATGATTGTTGTTATATTACAAATGGAAGATTATCTATAATGATTTTTATCCCCTTGCCGGTTAAGATGAGAAGTAACTGATGCTGGATCAGCTGATGCTCGTCACATTGAACAACTCTTCAAAACTGGCTTGAAATCATCACCTGAGATAAACATAACAGTTGCCAGTTTGCTGACTCTAGGGAAACTCAGCATTCTTTGAAAGTCTTTAATCAGGAGCTGGGTAGTAACTTTTGTGGTTGTTTCTATTTTAGGTTGGTCTTATCCATGTGAGTCAGTGCTGGAGGGGACTGGAGCCTCTCACAACCTCTCTGGCCGCTCAATCATGGCACAAGTGCTTTACCCAGTGGTGAAGAGTGTATGTAACCTTGGTAAAAATACACAGTATTATAGCAGGATTGGCCTTACCCTAGAAAAGAGGAGAAGTATTGGGACAAAGTCAGACACACTGAAAAGGCATAGATCAGTAAAACACAGCAAGACCAGTGCTGGGTCAAAATTTGCATAGTACTGATGACAGAATTCTTTCATTTAATTATTCAGAATGCATTACTGGGAGTTATGCCTTTTTTTTTTAAATAGGAGAGTTGATAGGAGAGGATGTTGGGATAAAGGTGGGGAATGACATCACAGCAGAGTCGGGGGGCAAATAAAAAAAGCAATTCCTGCTGTTGTCATGATGATTTAAGATGCTGTCTGAAAATACCCCAAAGTTGAGGATTCTGCTCTCACAGTGGGAGTGTGTGGAGTTGTATGACAACATATCAATCCATCCGACCAGTCCGGAGCAGCTGGTTAGGCTGTGTTCGGGTCTTGATCGCCCATCATAACCCTCTGCACACAGCACGGCAAACAAGGACGATCAGACTGAGTATTGGTGCGACTTCCAAGTGAGGCGTGCGACTAAAGATTCAAGCCTGAATCTGATGAATTTCGCAGAGTGTACAACCAGGTTTACTAGCCAGTCACTGCAAACTCATGGGGAAGAATGTTTTGGTTCCTTGGCTATGGTAAAGTCTCAAATGTAACATTCCTTGTACCTGGAAAGTTGGATATCAGAGTTTGTCGGAGCTGGGAATGGTGTCACACCTGAGTTAACAATGTTCCAGTTGTTAGCTGGGGATACTGAAGTTCGTCCAAGTTAGAAAACTGAGATCAGAGCACATTTGAGATGTTGTATCTGATTGGCATTTCAAAATTCAATTTCAAAAGCTGAGCTAAACCAGTACCTGTATGTAGTCTCTTATTCCCACTAAGGCTTACACTGATTCTGTCCCAATTTCCCAGCCAAGCTGGGAATTTTTTAATTTTACAACTGCATACTCACACACAGTTGGAACAGAGCCACGAAATGATTCCCCAATCTCGGGGCTTTTCTTCCTGATTGAACCCATGCAAACTGTAAGACAGTTCTGAAAACAGCATGGCAATAGCAGGTATGCTTGTTAGGCAATTTAAGAGTGTATGAAGGAGAGAAGCATCAGCTGGAAATAGATGCAAGTCTCAATGTTTTGTTATGACTTAGCTGCTTCTTAGCTGTAGTTGTTGGTGATGCTGGGTGCGGGTGCTTGAGAGAGCGTAGTTTACTGACTAATTTAAGCATCGATCTCACTTTAACCTCTGTAAGGAGCTCTCAAAGGAACGTTTGACAGCTCTGTCACTATTTTCCTTGTAGAATGAGCACAAAGATCAATAGCCTTGGTCATTTGTAAATCATTCACTTGTTCAGTGAGAGCTGACATCCCACCATGACATTTACTCCACCATCAACTCCTCAAGGAGAGTTGCGACCCAAGTTTTAGGGAAGTTTTTGGTCAATCAGATGTATTTAATAAAAAGTAGTAGAGCTTGGGCTTAAGGCAGTACAAAATGTGTAACAAAATAATTAAATAGGAGAAAACATGCATGTTCTTAAGAGTCTCATAGACAATTTGGTACAAGTTTTTGTCCAGACACACATCCACGACCCACTTAAAAGGACTTCGCAACCCACTTCTGGATCCTGACGTACCTGTGAGAACCACTTCCTCATAAAATATTACTTTAGTGAAGTTTAAAAGTGATATATTTGGGATTATGAAGAGGTTGTGATGAGGAATGAAACAGACTTTGGTTTAATTTTGCTCTCCAAGATGTCAGATACAAAATGAAAAAGCACAGATTAGTTGACCTGTGTTGGGAACTTTCATGATCATACATGTTATTCCACTAAAGTCAAAGATTTCATACTAACATGTATAAACGCTCATATATGAATCTGTTTTATATCTGTACGCTTGTGTAAATTTGACACTGCGGTCTTGTGGCTCAGTAAGTCATTACAATAATGTTACATGAGGCAGGGGAATTATGAGTGAGACCGAGAGGAGAGAGCCAAGATGGAGTAAAAGAAGGCGACATGAGAGTCAGACTGAGAAGCAGAGGTGATTTTGATACACAGATGGAGGAGGAGAAAAGGAGCAGGAGGGCAGGAGGTTATTGGATTGCTCCGGTCAGCTCCAGAAATGACTTTTCCATGACTCCAGGTATGTGATCCCGGCTGAGCCTGGGGATATCCTCTGTTTATGCTCAGGCAAAGACCCGCAGATTAGGCGGCCTGGTATTCACCTGATTAAAATGACCTTCTTGTGTAAACTAAGCTGGCGGGCTGAGAGCGGCGCTCACATATACGGGACCTTTAGGGACCTGCACTGTGTATGAACAATCCCGTCTGTGTAATTAACACACGCATACACATTTACACACATACGCACTGAGGACGGTGTGTTCGTGTTGCAGCAAAGCCAAATCACCATGGAGATTAAGAAGTAAAGCCCTATTAAAGAATCTGTGGTTCTAATAAAACTATTATCCTCTGAGACCCTAACATGGAGGGCAGGTGCAGATTTATCTGGAACAACAGCACACCACTACTTCTTGACCTTACATGTTTTTGTGTTCTCTTCATAATCTGTATGAATATTTGATAAAGACTCATGATCAACAAAATCCACTCATCCCAGTGATGTGAAAAAATCCCAGCCCTTGGATTTAGAGAGAGTCATTCCTTGCATACTTTCAGTATCAGTCACAATATCTGTCCAGTCAGGCTCTGTTGGAGGTTTGGACTGTAATCATTTTTAGCAAACTGCTTCTCTGCAGACTCCTAATAACATCTTTATTAAAATGTTTTCTGAACTGAAAAGTTGGCAGCAATGTCGTCTAGCTAAGTTGTGGAGGAAAAACAGCCGATACTATTACTAAAAGTGTTTTCTATTGCCTGTGTTATGTCCTCTTGACTTTTTGGCATGTTGGCTGCTGCTTTGAAAATTGAGTTTAGCATCTTGGCTGCTACTGTGTTGGCTATCTGGAGCAGGAAATGACCATATTTGGAAGAAAAATTGAGGAGTGAGTAGTTTTAGTGCTATTCTGCTCAAACTGGTATGTTTCCTGTAAAAATAGATACTGTTTGTGGTGGTAAGTGACTGGTCTTTGATTTGAGGGTTAAAGAAGCAGAGGGATTTCAGGCTCCTGGGTAACTCAGCAGGGTATTTTTGTGTAGTGGCATGTTGGTCAAATATTCCGGCTTCCTCCCACTGTCTAAAAACATGTTTTTTTAATTGGTTAGAACAACAAGAGAATGGATCTCCAACCAGGTTGTTCAAGTAATGTAACATCTGCATGAAAAGGAAAATACAAAGCAAAATTGACAGTTAATTAAACTCACATAGAGTTGAATATAATACTTTGAAAGTGTTATATCATTCCACACTAAAGTGGAAAGCAGTAACTCTTGAAAATCTATGGTAAGGTGGGTCTCCTCTGGGAAGAACACAGCAGGGTCAACCTCATAGCAAGGCAATGCATACCGATTGAGAATAGGCTCTGTGCACCCTTAAGAGACCACCAACAGTCACAGGCAGAAACTCTAACTCGGAGGATAACTTCACTCATGGTGCAAATGTGCAACAATATATCAGAAACATGAGCAAAAGTACCCTCGCAGGGATCACAACAGGCAACATCCAAACAAATATAAAACACATCTTAACAGTCTGACCAAGGGCATGGTGGTAAAGTCTGCCCACACATCCCCCAAGATTTGAAATGGAAGTGGGTGGAGTTAAGATGAATTGACCTTTATAAAATTGAACAACCACTGGTGGATCAACAATGGCTGAAGACCATTTCACTCAGAATGGAGTTAAAATTACACTTTGGGCATTAAAATAAATGCAATTGTTAAAAGGTATTAACACTATAGCAGCTGTCTCAGGATATGGTGTAGAATCATTCTCTTGCCTAAAATGAATTTGTCAGTGTCAGCATATTGGATATTGACCAAAAAAAAATAAAAAAATTGTGCATCTCTAAAATATACCAACTGAACAAGCTAAAAATTCATATGCAAATACTGATTCCTTGTACTTTGTATTAGCATACAAATAGTTAAACAAATTCTTGTAATTTTGCTCAAAGAAAAACTGCTGCACAGATTTCTTGGTTTACCTGATGTAATCTCAACAGAGGGCAACATTTTTTAACTATATTTGCATGAAAATAATCTTCAAGAAAGCACTTCCAACAGCAATGTAGCTTCAGGGTTTTGTTCGTTGTCTGAGATTAGCTGAAGTGACACCAAGCAAACAGCTAGTGTCACCAACTAAATACGCAAAGAGACAAAGAGCCCAAAAAGCTACTTTTTGTGCAATGTAAATAGGCTCAGAAAGTCTTAAAAACTTACTTGAAGCATTTACCTAAACCATGTAAAATATCATGAAAAAGAAGACCTTTATGCCTTCCTAGAAGGGCTATCGAAAACTGCCCCTCTGAAGAGCTGGCATGTGACGGGGAACAAGAAGTAGAGACAGAAAATTTTTCTGTAGCATGCTTCAAACATGTTTAATTATGCAGTAAAGTCTGGTATTTTATCATTGGGCTTTATTGGGATTGATCCACTTTGGGAGCCAGCCCCTAGTGGCCACTCTAGGAAATGCTGTTTTGTGCACTTCTAAATTGGTGTAATTTTTCTGCCTTTGTATCATTGTTTTCTATTGTTTGTGTTTGTACACAGTTGTTAAGGCCAGGTGAGAGGCTTAAGTCGTGATAGGGTCAAGGCTAGTGCAGTCATTTGTTTAGGATTCTTCATCACTCATGTGTCTCCTTGTCATCACCGCTCGGCCTCACATTTCCTTTACTGTACTCCGTTCTCAAACATTCCCATTTTTCAACACTACGCCTGCCTCTTACTTTTATCACATCTTCTTGTCTATGTCTTTTCTCTCTTCTACTCCCTGTTGTCCTTTTTATGTCCATTTTATGAGCTGAGGTCAAACAGCGTGAATACACAGATTTTATCCTCGATTAGAATACAAAACCGAAGCCAGCTATCCGCCTGCTTTCCTCTGCAACATGTGCTCTTCAGGTTTGTGTGAGAGTATCCCAGGGCTGGTATATCATTGCTGACAGCTGTCATATTGTTATAATGCAGGCTCCTCCTTGAGAGCAGCTGGTTTTTATACCTGTTGTCTCCGTATCCTCCTAACTGCAGTAAATTCTTGCCATGTTAAAGCCTGCTAGATGTTCTCCCTGTGATGCTGTATGGATAGATACAATCACTGCAAAGGTGAGCATTGACTTTGTGACCTCTTAGTTAAATTAATCTTCATCTAAACCTTATTTCAAAGACATTACACTGATTTTCCATTCATTGTGAGGTAGGAACACAATGTCAAAGTAGGGTAACGTCTGCCTGCAGTAGCTCAGTTTAATCAGAAATCCTCTGGAAAATATCATCAAATTATGCATGTGAAAAGCCAGATGCCTTTGATAAAGTTTTCTCTGCCTCTGTCTTACAGAGACCTTAAACATCGCACACTTTGGCTGAATCAGTCAAGTGTTTTGCCAGAAGAAAAAAGAAAACATTTGACCATGAGAGGTGCTGCCAAACCTGCAGAGAGAGGTTTACGTGTTAGATGGAAATATGCAACAATGAAATCATTTATTTCTCATTGATAGCTTCTGGCTCTGGTTGAAATGGATGTTTTATAGAGGTTATAAGGGGCTATTAGTGAGGTCAGAGAAGTGGGAATACTTTATGGATCATAAAACATGTCCAGGACTAAAATACTATAGCTGCTTTTTTCAGAAAAGGTCCTGACTAAGTGTGTTAATTGTTTATTTGGCATTAGCTTTTTTAAATTCTATTATTTTTATCTCCTGTCTTTATAAGTGTGTCTCCTACCATCCTTCAACTTTTCCTGCCCTTTCCTTCCTGTTTCACAGACAAGTTTCAGAGAGATGGAGAGCTGCAGAATATTGCCTTTAAATGTCTAAAAACAGGATTCTGTGACCACTTTCAAATGACGACATGCATGTCAAAGTTGATTTGGGTGTTATGTGTATATATTTATTTGGAAAGTCTGTTCCTTCAAGTGCTGTTATTATCCTTCTGGGCACAGTGTTCTTGAGTTTTTGGGGTCATTCGTCTTTCCAACATACTGGCAGGACCAAAGGCGCATTTATACTCTATGTAGCCCAAGCATATGGAAACTGAAGGAGCGGTCAGTCTTTTCTTTGCACACGTTCTTTCATATTGTTTCAGGTTTTCTGGAAGTTAATTCGTACTAGGGATGCACAGGCCCATCAGTTTAAAATATCTGCCCATATCAGCCCTTTTGACAGACACTGGCTTTTGGCAAATAATGTTGCATGAACAGATATCAGTAATTGTGTCAATTTAATGCTGGCATCCCTCACACCTAACGGCTTATTCAAAGAACAGATTTATCAGTGGGCACATGATGTGACCTTTTGGACAAACTGATCTGTTTGCATGGTCTAAGATGGAAAAAAAAAGTTTGCACAAAGTTTTACAATAGTTGCATCTCTAATACATTCCAAACATTACAGTACAGGAGAGGGAAGGGGGCAGTGTTGAGTACTGTGGCTGACAGTTCAAGTCAGACCAGCCCAGCACAGTGAAGAAGAACAATATAAAAAAAAAAGGTGGAACTTTTTGAGTAAAGATTGTGTGCAATAGTTGGAACTATATAACATTTATATGATGTTGGTTCTTCTAGGCACAGAGAGACAGCTACAATAGAGTGGCTAGGTGAAGATCCAAGAGGAACTGCAAAGAAGAGGAAGTCAATGTAACACCACACCCTGAAGTGGAAGTATCTTTCAATGTCCACCCTAATGTATGCAATACTGTGCAGAAATGTAAGGCATGTTTAGGCCATAAATTAAGGCTGAACTGAGGGTTGGATGTGGTGAGTGAGCACAGCCTAGGGTACCATCCAGCAGGTAGGAGGGATGCCCTGAGCTGCCCTGGTTGTACTGTGGATATCTCTCGGCATATCAGTAGGGATGAAAAGCCTGGACAAAGGAGATGCCGTTGAGCTTGACCTTGGCTGCTGAGCTACAAGTGTGTGTCGACACGTATCGAGCCTGACTCTGAATGCCAACCCCTCCCCTCTAGCTGCAGGTTGTGACACATTGGGCCCCATGATAAATCCATGGCTCCTTACATACCTAAAACATATGCACCTGGCTGTAAAAGACACACGTGCACATGGGTATTAGTGGTTGTATTTTTTAAAACAGACTGGTTTATTTTCATGAATAAATTGAGTGTAAATAAGTCTTAAAAGGAGGCAAGAGAGGCGTTAATTATAAAAAGGTGTAAAACATTTTTGAGCCTCCAAATTACATATGAACCAGCTGAATGAGGCACTGTCTCATCAATGTGAGCGCAGAGCTGATAACAACAAACCCAAAGGGAGTTTGCTTATATTGCCTTGTATAAAATTTAAAGCCATACCTTGAAAAAATAACGATCTTACTGAACTAAAATGATTCCTCTCTTTTCTGGTTGAGAATAAGGCTAAATCCCAGCTCACCCCTTGCCCCTACCGCTTAGCCCCACCCCTATGTTTTGCACATTCACATCTGGGGCAGGGTGCCCTATCTTATTGGAAAGGAGGGGTAGAGTCAGGGTGAGGTGAAAGAATTACATAGCTCTTTAGATATACATTTTCCTGAGGCACACTCCAAACTGAGTGTTGAAGAAAATCCCTCCAAATGACAAGATATGTTTTTCCGATGCCTTATGGTCCTTTTGTTTTGGAAGAAGCATTTAAAAAAAATCCCTCATAGTGTAAATGCCTGGTATTGTCGTCACGTCTGTTTGCATAACACTGTTGGCGACTCCTGAGGCCATATCAATAATTTAAATGGTTGTCCCATTTCATAGAGAGCATTCAAAAAGGAAGGGAAAGGTTGAAACTTAGAAATGGAATTGACCCTAATACAAGTTTAAATGTTTCAATTGCCTCAGTGGTTAAAAAGCAGCAAAGTTTGATAGGAACATGAATCTAAACTGTAGTCCAAGTTCAACACAAACACATAAATTTCAGTAATAGGATTAGCACATGGCTGCAACAATACGCCGGTCTTTCCTGGTGGGTCACAGCAGTATAGGAAACAGCTCCCCAACCACTTCTGACTGTGTATCAGTTATCTTACCCCATACGAAACCTCACAACAGGTAGTCTGCCGAGCAAAACTGACTCCAGATCAAAGTAGCTGCAGGAGCACCCCCGACCACGAGTCTGAATCGAACAGGGCTGCAACTCTATAGGCGTGACCTTTTCTGTGAACACTGGTGGTTTTGATATACCAACCTCTCTGACCCGTGAACCACAAGTTTGTCAAACCTCTTATTAAAAATTTTGCCTGTAATACTTGGAGTTTAGTCTCTTTTTTCAATTAAGGGGGGAAAAAGACTAGAAAAAAAGCTGTTACCAGGTCCAGGAACAGTTAGATTTCTTGGTTGGACCTCGGGGCTGCAGAGGACACTGGGAGGAGTGGGAATGTCAAGACAAAGACTACCAGTAGAGAAGGAATGCCGGCGTCCTGCTGAGCTAATCCTAGCTGGAAGAAAGGAGAAAATGTGGAAAGCGAGGGGAGAGAGGGAGGAGACGATAGGATGGCAAAGGAAGGTCCCAGGGTTTGGACGAGAAATGGAAAAGGGTAGCTTGAGAAAAAAATCCTCTTCCCATTCAGCAGTTTTTCTCTATAACTTTCACCTGCTTTCTCTCTGTGGCTCGTTTTCGCTGGTGGTCCAACTGGTCTCTGTTCAGTTATGGAGGCATTTGGAGTTAATGAGACAGCTGTACCATTTGAGAGGTGAAGATCAGCTTTCTTAGTCTGCATGGCCCAGCGCTCCCTTGTCTTTTGTGTCCTGAGGGGAGTGAGTAATGCCATTTTCACCCTCAAGGGCCATTTATATTGAAACAAATACCTACCTCAGCCTGTTTTGTTTGTGATTGGATGGAGGATTGTAGATTACCTCAGACCTTTTCAGTAAATCAAATTAATGCAGATTCCCTGCACAAATTGGGCAGATAAAGCAGAGAATCTTTTATTATCTCTAAGTATGTCCCTCTGCAAATCTTTGCATGTTTGCATTTATTTCTTGCATATGGGCATGTAGAGGAATCTGCGTGTGAGCAGTTATGTTTTCAATCCAAGCATGAGAAGAGACAGAACAGAGTCTGACCCAGTGGATTTAAAGCAGCTCTTCAAAGCCTGTGTATGAATGCAGCATCAGATTGAACCCTCAGATAGGAACCAGACCATTTGGTGCTGAGGGAACGTGGACTTCCCCACATTTAAAATTACTTAAAGCATTTCTTTTTTACTAAATGAGCATGTTAAAAAAGTATTGACCTCAGGTTTATGCCGGAAGAGATAATGGCCATGACAATCACAAAGTGTCTAATCTTGCAAACTAATTATGGCTCTTTCTTTTATACTGCAGCTCCCTGTTTTACCAAGTTTAGTCAAACATGGAATTGCACACAAGTGATAAACAAAGACATCTGGCCCAAAACCAGTCTTATTATAATACCGATATGTTTTTATTAGTCTGATCTAACTTTTGGTCCAGTTCATGGACAGATCTTTCACCAAAAGCCATCCAGTTACATTGAAAAGTTGTCTCTTAACAGGGATCAACCAGTATTGATTTATTAGGGCTGACACCAGTGCCAATTATAAATAGTTCAGGATACAGATAACTAGTGTTGTAGTGCTCGAGAACTTTTTGAAGGTCTTGGTCTTGTCTCGGACTTCTGAGCATTTTTACTCTGTCTTGCCTCGGTCTCAGACTGGCCAGACTCGGGAATTTTCCATCAAGACCGGTTAAGACCAGCGCTGATCTGCAAGGAGAAGCACCTGCTAAAACAGCAAATAGCTACACTTGCAAAAACTCGGATATCAGACCAACGTATTTCTAGTCAGAAATACCTCTGAACACTTACTTCAGGCCTCATTCACCTGACAAATCTACATAAACATCTCATTTTCAGATATTTAAAATAATTCCGTACAAGGATTTATCATTTACAAGAAGTTAGTTGAACAAATTTGTTCAGATTTGAGACTTTTGCATGTTGTGGTTTGAAAGAGTTGCAGACACCTTGTTTATATCTGTCACATTTTAAAAAAAGAAAACTTAAATTAAAGAGAGAATGCTCTTTAACGGTTCAACTTTGTGATAGCTTCTTAAAATTGATTTTTATGGTCTTAATCTTGTCTTGGTCACAACCCCCAAAAGTCTTGGTCTTGTCTTGGTCTCGGTGCACTCAAGTCTTAGTTTTTGACAGTTTGGTCTTGAGTACAACACTACTGATAACAGATATTTGGTACATATATGCAAACAGTTTAGCAAATCAGCCACTAAAGAGAGAAAGTCCTTGATGATAATTGAGATGGGTTGGTCAGGTCTCCCTTGAAAAAGAGATTGCTGATCTCAGTGGGACTAACCTGGTTAATTAATGGTTAAATAATATACACGTCTATATTTACAGAAAATCAAAGAACAACAGTAATCAAAATATGATTGAAAAATAAAGATCACCAGAGCTGCAAGCAGCACTAAAGGGCCCTCGCACCCCGGTGCATGTCCGGGTGCATTGCAACTGCAGGATTGTGGGAATAATTTGGAGTAACCAACCAGTGCCATGTGCTGCAGCAGAGCACAGAAAGCATGCTGATCATCCTCAGACTGTAATTTATCTTGAAGATTAAGAGAAAACAAGATATTATATGTTGATATGAGATGCTTCTGCTTTCTTGCAGTAGGTGGCTTAATACACATTTAAATATGTAGAGGGACAGACCCTAATCATGTGAGTTTTGATGCGAATCAGAAGAGTTGCATTGACTTCTTGTTAAATGGTGAAAGAACGAATTGCTTGCTGAAAAAGAAATGGCCCAATTGTGTCACTTCCTGTTGCCTAGGACGTTCATGATTCCACCAAAATACCTACATTTCCATTGGGGAACAATTTTCTGTAAAGCTTTGGCTGGTTTTTGAACATCTAAAAGCCCCTGAGTTTGCATTTCTTCTGACAGAAAAATAACTCAAACACATTAGGGTCCTCACCAACAGAGGTTGGCGCTCTGGCCCAAATAAAAACAATTATAGCTTTAGCTTTGTTGACACTAGAAACAGCAGTACAAGCAGTGGTACAACAGGAAGTAATGAACTGTGTCAGTGTGGCATTAATGTTGATTGCTCATTCCCATTGGCATCTAGCCAATCACATGGTGTTTAAGGCGGGGCATTAGGTGAGACTGTGGAGAGTTAAAGTAGTGCCAGATGGGAAATCACACACATCACACATCTATTACTTTTATCACCACTCAGTAGAATAAAAGGCTGATATATAATTGTACAAATGCAAAATATTTGCCCTGATCATCAGCTGTGCTGATAATTGGTTGACCCCTACTCTGTATCATAAGTTGTACAGGTGTTGAAGTCTGTATTCAGGTCCCCTCAAACCAGCTTATCATGTCTTTTTCTTGTATTATAGCATTTGCATTTGACCATTCCACCAAAGGCGATCTTATGATATCTATACCCACCTCTCCAGGATAAACCAGTGTGCTGCCTCCCTGGCTGAATCCTAACCATTTCCTGACCAGCTTCCTGTGTCAGGCCTCCTGGTTCTGTCCTGTCTGGTCCAAGCTTGAAGCAATTACAGGCCGCTCGGGGGAGATCACCCCCTCCTGCTATATGTGCTCTGGCTCATTTTTCACAACACCGCCAGCTCCTTTAAAGTGTTGACAGAGACATTAAACACGAAGGCCTCTGTCACTGATGAGAGGTTTTCAGACCAGTTTCATATTAGCCGGAGAAAGTCAAGAAGACTCTTTGGAGAAGAGCTGGAGATGTTGATACTGAACATGAAGGTCTTTGTCACGAAAGAGTATTAGACATGTTTGAGCATCTTTAAAGGGAAAAAGTAAATCAAGCTGTTGTTTTTGTCCATTTGAACTATTATATCAGAACATATTTTTTAATAATGACATCAAGTATTTGTTAAAGTAAGCTGTCAACAGGCTGTTTGGCGTATGTTCTGCTGTCTGTTTAATTTTAAGTACTCATGGTGCCTTTTCACTGAAGAATACTCTGGAAAAAGAGACAACTATCCCCTGATTTATCCCTCTCTTCAGACTCCAAGTTGCGAAGTTTAAAAGTATTAACTGAGAGGAGAAAGTAAGAGCAATGATTCATGGACAGTCAAATGTTTGTTGTGGTGACTGGTCCAGACGGATTTCCACAGCGGATGGAAACTGAAGACAGGATTTTTATGATCCCGCCACTTTTTCACTCCTCACAAAACAGAGGTCAGCATTTCCTTGTCTCTGCTTTTCTTCCTTCTCTTTATTGCTTGTTTTTTTGGATTTCTGCCTTTCTAAGGATTTCTTCTTTTGCTCTCTGGCTCAGGAAATTTGTCTTACTAGAGTCCAAAAAGCCGGAATGATTTAAACTCCTTTCTCTTCTGTTGTTGGAAAAAGAAAAGACAGATTATTATTTCTTTGAGGAGATTTTGAGCTGAGTACTTTTTTATTAGAATTAAAACATCTTTGGTGGTTTCCCACCATGTATGTGATACCTAGAGATGCACCAACTATGACAAAATGGACCAACACCAATGTTCAGGCAAAGCATTGATGCATGCCTATCATTACCAATCCACCTTGTCTCAACTCCACTCAGTTTTTTATTTTCCATTTCAGATCATACCTGGTACTTTTACACCACCTTTAATGAGGTTCCAAGCAAGCTGAGCCAATACAGTGGTGTCCTGTAGGGTAAATATGGGTATATGGACTATAACCAAGAGTTTATGTCTCTGTTGAGTCCGTTCCCTCCTAAATCCTCTCTGCTGCTCATGTTTTAGTAGTATTCTGCAATGTTTTCCTAGGATTGGGCCTTGTCTCACTTTGCCTCGACTGACTAGAACTCTTTAATTGCTACTGTGGGTTGGTTGGGTAGCAATGTCAGGGCAAGCCTCCAAGTGGTATAGTAGGGAACTTTGCTGTTCTCTTGGATATCCGGTGATGTGAATAAAGCTGTCAGTGCTACTTTTTATCAGCTTCCACAATTTCAATGATCCCCACTACCTGAAGTCAAGCAGCAAAAGTTTAATGTTGACATGCAAATACAAAAGGCCGAATTTTAGGTGTACTTTATATGCAAGAGTTATCTCTAACATGGGCCTTTGCTGGATGGAACGCTAAACAATGGAAAGGGGTCTGACAGATATTTCTATATTTATGATAGCCGTTCTCACAAACTGTTCATCTGAGAAACCCTATATCTCAGGATGGAATGTCAAAATTTACAACCTAGTTCCAGTTTTTGATGAAGACAAAAGAAAAATCTACTTTATTCATAAACAAAGTCCGATAGTTACCTTCATGAAATAACCAAACTGAAAACACTACAGACTAAGAGAAATTTGATAAATAAAAAGAGAACAAGGTCAAAGGTCAGGATTGAATTATGTATAACCCGGTCTTTGACGTAGTTAGTTAAATGGTGGCTCACTTTAGCTTTTTTGGCTTTTGCTAAAGCCAACATAGCTATGCTAGCTATGTAACTAATGTTACTACATTAGCCAGTGTAGCTAAGTTAGCTTCAGCAACATGATATTTAGCTAACATAGCTGAAGCTAACACCACTGCATAGATAATGCACCTGCGTAGCTTATGTAGTTGCTTTGTAAGCTTTAGCTACGTCAGCTACGCACTTACTTTAGCTGCCTAGCTGTGTTAGCTGCATAGCTGGGCTATCTATAGCTGAGTTAGCTTTAGCAATGTGATCTTTAGCATTCATCCGTTTTCTATACCGCTTATCCTGTTGGGGGTCGTGGGGGGTCTGGAGCCTATCCTAGCTGTCATTGGGCGAGAGGTAGGGTACACCCTGGACTGGTCGCCAGTCAATCCCAGGGCTGACATATAGAGACAGACCACCAGGCACGCTCACACTCACAATGTAGAGTGAGCAGTTAACCTAACGTGCAGCCTCCTTTAGCTTTAGCAAACATTGCTAAATTTAACATAGTTACTAAGATAATGTAGATATGTATCTTACACGCCTGCTTTGTGAGCTTAGCTTTAGCTAAATATCTACATAGCTTACCCAGCGAACAGTTGCATAAGCTGTGCTTGCTGCATTGAAAGGTTTCCTTCCTTTAAGTAAACCATTTACTCTGCTTTATTGAATGTTTTGTAATTTCTTAAATGTTCAATTTGTAATTCACAGGTTTTTATCTGTCATGTTCCTAACAATTTAATTTCGGCATTTGGGACCTAACCGTAGATTCAGAGAAGGGATTTATTATCAAGCAGAAGATGTGTCCCATCGGACAAACTCTGATCTATTATTTATGGTCATACATAAGAAAAAATTGGTAGTGTTGGAGGGTTACACCAAAAAAAGGAAGGAAAAAAACATTTCTATAAGCAACAGAAGCTGTGTCAACACCAGCAGATTTTGTTTTTACAATAGGTTCATCTTTAGTTAAGACATAAATAGTCCAAAAATAAATCTAAATCAAAAAAGTTTATACTGTTATGGAAAAAGAAGTGCCTAATATAAAAATCTGAGCTGAGTGGAGCTGAGTAGAGCCATTACCATATATGGTAATGCTCCTCTAAATGGATGCATTAGCTAAAACAGAGTAACCCCCCAGTGTGATTAAAACACACCAATTAGCTATCATTTTCAGATTTCTGATCTCCTTAACCTGATATTATTTTATAGCTTTCATATGACAATGTTCAGTTCACTTAAAGAATAAGGCAAATAAATGGCTTTTCCCTTTCTTTGCCCAGTTGTACAAATTATACCCTGTGCCAGCCATAAAATATGTCAATGTTGTAACGGCTACAGTTTTGCTAAAGGAAACAGTCAATTTTAGAAGGCTAACAATTCTCATGTAATTTTTTAGTACCACATATTTAGCCTGATTTGGTTACATTTCTGATACTTGTTGTTATAAATATTAGAACAGCCCAACTAAGTTTCTGAAGTATGATCACAACTGGAGAAGAGCAGAGGAAGAGGGGGGTTTGTTGGCTGAGAAAGACTGGTGAGACATGGATTTCATTAGAGGTCCCTGTGTGAACGGTTCTCCTCCAGGAGAGAGGCCATTGTTCTGTTCTCTGCCCCCAGCTCAGAGCTCCTGCCGTGGGCAAGACTTGTTAGAGAGACAGCCTCCTGTAGAGGAGGCCGGACAAAGGTTATCAAAGGACAAAGAAGCTTTTGGTGTGCTGACAGGCGGACAGGTCGGACGCCTCGCTGCGTGAGTGACGGAGGGGGTTTCTGCGGCGTGGTGATGTGATAGTGACTGTGCTCGGGTACAGGAATCCTCTCTCGTGTTTTTACGTGTTTGCTCACATCTGTTCGGTCAGCATGAATTCTGAAGACTGATGATGGATCACAGGCTGATTGGCACCCTGGAGATACACATCCTAACCTAGAAAGCTTGTGTTTCTAATGAAACATGGATGGATAGGAAGGGCTAAACTTTATTGTCTGCTCCAGCAGTTTTGGGTTTCATCCGAAAGTACTGCAAAAGTTAAAAAAAACTTTTAGAAATCCAGCAGAGGAAAATGCCAATGTGTGTTTGTATCCACTACATGTGTACATAGTGGAAGCTTTTGAAGAGAGAAAAGCAGGATTTTATCTGCAGAAACAGAGTTTTGAAAAACTTTCTCCAGACCAAAGTGCTCTTGGAGGAGCTTTTTTTATTTGCTAACAAGTTTCCAAGGCAAAAACTCAATTTGCATCAGTCAAAATGCCAGCTTTTCTCTCTGCTTTGGAATACTTGAGGTACCCCGCTCTTTTTAAACAATTTAAAATTTGCAGCATTTCCCGTCAGTGTTTTTAAAGTGCATATTAAAAATGGTGGATAGTGAAAGAAATTCTCATTCAACAAATGCTCAACAAGAACACATTTACATTTGAATCTTTTAAGAGCAGCGCTGTCTGGAGCTGCAACATGATAAAAGTGACAGTTAAAAATGTTGGAGCAGACTTTTTGTTTATTCCACCAGCAGCCTGAACAAGCCGACAAATCCACCCAGCAGCAATAATCAGTTAAATTCCCACATCTGCAGACATGTTTATGTTAGGATTTTACTCTGTACACAGTGAAGTAACTTTTTCATTTCTAGAGAAAACACACCAGCATCTGTAAGCTGTCATTTCATTTTCATGTTGGGTAACAAAAGATGATCGGAACTTCTGATATAAGCCTGTGAATCACATCTAACAGTGCACATATTCAGTATAGTATCAATGACTTTTATGTTGTCTGATTTAGAGCTTAATAGTAAAGAAAATATGATTAGTGTTTTAAAAATGACTGTGCTGTGAATTACGTTACAACCAGTGGTGCATGTTTTGGTGCAAGTCAGGTTTGTAATACTTGTTTTGGGGAATTTATGCCATTATTTGGTTCTCAACTGGTTGGGTAACGGGACCAAAAATCAACTCTTCAAGGAGAAATGCAACCCAAATTTTGGAGAATTTTTTGGTCAATTTGATTTATTTAATAAAAAAATAATAGAGCTTGGGCCTAAGACAGTACGAAAGGTATAACAAAACAATGAAACAGGACAAAACATGCATGTTTTTTTAGATTTATTTTTGTGCCTTTTCATGCTTTTATTACATAGAGGAAGGATAGTGGATAGACTTGGAAACAGGGAAGAGAGTGGGGAGAGACATGCTGCGAAGGGCAGCAGGCTGTGTGTGTCACATCCGTGACCCACTAAAAAGGGCTTCATCACCCACTTTTGGGTCCTGATCCACCAGTTGTGAACCACTGATTTAGAGGATAGGATAGTGGATAGTTCTGGGAGGTGGGGACAGAGTGGGGAACGACATGCAGGAAAGAAGTCACAGGTTTGGTCGGACCCTGCCTTCCTGCAAAAGTCTGCACATGAGACATGCAGGCAAAAATGACTAGGCCGCTGTCGTCTTGCAGGTCTATTTCCAACAGGCTTATTGTTAGACAAATCAGGCTTCTGCCCTGCTCACATTTTCATACCAAGGACACAGTCACACTGACTGACATTTACTTTGTTTGCCTGTGACCAAAAGCCAGTACAGGCCATTTATGATACCCAGACAATTTTTATTCACCTACTGACTTTTAAGGCAGTTTTTTGTTTTAAGAGTATCTATTCAGGTACTGCTTAGGCACCAGCATCATTTAAAAGTATAGATGTTGCACCGGTATCGGAAAAACCCAAACGATACCCAACCCTAAAAGGCAGTGGTGCTGCTGTTGGATAGGGACACACACTTTTAATGCATTTGTTAGAAACATAAACAGCACCGTTTTCATGATAAAGCAATTGTGTGGCTATTTCAGGTACTGCATTTCTGTATTACCACCTAACTTTAGTTTTAACTAAATGCACCTTGTGGAGAGCTGGTTTGATTGACAATACTCTTCATTTGAAGACAACAAGTTACCATCAGAGGAACTTTGATCTGTACTTCACAACCATCACTGTAGACTCAGAGCTCTACTACTGTTGCGGCAGCTTGTAAGATTACAAACTGAACATTGGTGGAACACATGGTACTGAGCTGCACAGCTGCATCTGCATGTTAACTGTATGGACCTTTATCTCTCTGGAAAACCTCACAAAACAAACTTTGTCTTTTTAATCATGGTGACTTGTACTCCCTTGTCCAGTCAGGTTAATGAGTGTGAACTATTGCACAATGTTTTAGCAATAGCCAACGTTTTCTCCAGCACAGTGTTGTAATAGAAGAATCTCAGTTTCATATTTTCAGGTCCAGCTTAATTTTATATGAAGTCTTTATGGGTCCAGATTTCTCAGCTGACTTAACTTTGGCCCACGCTTTTTTAAATCATTGATTAAATTTTAAACTTGGGTCCCTATAGGAACCTTATCAACTGAAGAACCATTGAGGTGTAGTGAACACATTATTCTTATCACCAGCTCTCATCTCTCCACCATCCAGCGGGCATTTAGAGGAGCTCGGTGTTAAAGGCTTCAGTCCTGTGAGATTTCAACTAAAACCAACATTCCTCATTTACAGACATCTCCTCTGTCCACCTACACGCTCTTCATTTACAGCTTTAAACTTTCATTTATTCTATATTTAACTCTTTCTCCTAACTTTATTTTTCTATGGTGGGAGAAACATTCATGTTTTTATGTATGAGAAATTAGACTCAGCATGTCCGCAGGAATTAAACCTCGGAAAACGCTGGTATGTTGCTCCTCTTTTTCTCAGCTCATCTTTGCTATTCTTATTCTATTTTAGATCATTTTGTTCTGTTAGTCTGTTTTTCTTGACCCAGCCAGGAAATGACCTGACTCTTAGTAATCTGGTTTCTTTTTAATTAGACTGGAGTGATATTCTTTAATTCAATTGTGGGTTATGTAAACACTGACAACATTTTTTCCTCTGTGTGTGTCTCATTTTAGAGAACTCTCATCTGCTGCTGTGTGTTTTGGCAAATACTTAAATAAAGAATAGAATCAGTATTAGCGCTTGTTTTATGGCGTTTCAGGGCTAAGAAAGCAAAGTCAATCTTGGGCATGTCCACATTTAGGCAGGTGTTTATGAAAAAGGAAGTTTTTTCAGTCAGTTTTTCAGTCAGTTTTTAGAAATAATCCAGTAGGCACACACTACATTCTAAAAAACAGAGAACACATAAAAAAAAAATAAGGATGCTCCTACGCAATTTCCCTATTCAGTTAAACACACATTCAAACTGTGTTTGACCAACTAGTCTAAAGAGGAGAAAATGCTCAGAAAACAGTCAAATCCCATCACTGAGTCATGGTGCCAATGGGTTTATGATGTATGCTGAGTAGAGAGTGGCTAAAGTCAGCAGTTTGTAGATAAATGCAAGCTGAGTAGTTAAATGTAAGCATAACCCTCGACAGCCTACCTACAACATAAAAAGTTCCATTTTCTATTTTAAAATACCACCACACCTGTTCTTACAGCACACTAAACACTAAGCTTTTTACTTTTTGTCTAGCTGCAGGAAAGCTCTGGCAGGAAGGTGCCGACCATTAACCAAAGTAACAGTGGCTACTAGTGACGGGAGGCTTCATTACAGATTTAAAAAAGCGTTTCAGTGAGATTTCAGTCTTTATAAAAAAATGATAGATGGTGCACTCAGACCGCCTAGCGGTTAGGCTGTGGCCCATGCTTACAGGCAGCACGATACAAGTCCAGCCTGTGGCTCCTTTCCTGTACGTCTCACCCCTACTCTCTCATCCCTATTTCTGACTCTATCCACTGTCGTCTTCTCTAGATAAAGGCATAAAAAAGGCCAAAAAAATATAATAAAAAAGCCAGATAATTAGTTTGACTGACTTGTGAATTTTGCACTGGTTAATTTGATACATAAAATTTGGAGTTTGCCTACAAACTGTGCACATCCCTACAAGAAATCATAACATTACACATAAAACAAACACCCTGTTACATGATGTAAAGAGCACACCATGTCCACAGTAGCATGTCCTTTACTGTGCAAGAAAAGCATCGCACTCACCCTCAAATTCCACATACTCTGTGCAGTGATTTTCTCTGCATGCAAAGTGCACTGCAGAAAAATCGCTTCACCCAGAAAAGATTTTTCCAGAAGATATGCTTTCAGTGACCTGAAATGTTCTTTGCATGTACACTAAAGGCTAAAACATGGAGATGAACCTGTCTTTAAAAGTACCCGTTTCAGTGTGAACCAGGCCCTTATTAATGATTAAAACATTTACAGTGTTTAGTTACAGAAATAATTGGAATATGGAATCCATTAGAAGTCAGAATGATGTTGTATAAAGGTAGATATAGATGAGTCTGTTCATAAAGATGAATGAAGAGCTAAAACATTGTTTAAGATTGCCAGCACATGGATGGTTTTCCTGTATTAATTCAGTCAAAGTCCACTGTGATGGCATTATTCAATGCGGATTTGGCTTTAACCTCTAGAAACAGCTTCAGACAACATGCACTCGTGTTCATTGATCTCTTTAAATTTACAGAACAGAGTGGAAACACTTTGTCCCCAGTATGAGGATCATTTATCACACAGACCAGAGAGCTCTTGTGTCAGCGTGTAAAAACAATAATGCAATAAACAAAAAGGGATTTCCCATCAAAGGAAATCATCCCTTGGGTTTTTCCCTCTGTGTCTTTAAAACTGTAAAACAACAGATGGGATTTGTAGTAAGTGTCTGCACTAAAAAACAACAATGGGATTGTGTCTTCATGTGCTAAAGTCACATTATGTCTGTCACACTCTATGTTCTTTAGTCCACAAAGCCTTTATTTGCTTTACTCTGTTTATTAAAGCCTCTGTGCCTCCAGCGGTGGCAGACTTCAGCTCTGGGTGCAGGGGCACCTTGATGGATTTGGTATGTTATTGGGGGAGACATGGGGTGTTACACCCCCACCCCTCCTGCCACCAAATGTGTGTGGTGTCTGTTTGTATGACTATTGAAGGACATGAATTCTCAGTGCCATGCTTCATGCTCTGTGCTGTGAACTGGAGCCATAGCGTGTCTTGGGAGAAAGTTCCAGCAGTTTTGACGGACTTTGATGCCGATGGATTTTCCAAACTGCTTGTGGTGGAAACGAATATTTCAGCATCTCCATAACGTCTCGCATGTTTTGTTTAATTCTTCATAAACCAAAACTATATGTGCCACCACAAAATGAAACCTTTTATGGCTTTCTTCCCAAAATGATGCAGTGCTGAATTTGGGAGTTTAAATGCAGCACTGCAGTCTTATAAAAGAGGTTAAAGTCGTGGATTATTTCACTTCTTCCCGGTGGATGTAAAACTGTAAAGACCTTGAATTATAACTAAAGAGGACATCAGGTAGAAGCTTATATATTTGATAGCCCACATGGTAACAACAGCTAAACACAACTAAAGGTTGTAGCTTAAAGCAGGTTAACACTACTGTTAGTAAACTAAGATTTCTGCTGGGTTTCAAGGATTTGACTTGTAATATTATCAAAGCTGAAGGCTTAAGTAGATAGCAAGTGACTGTTCTACTCAGACGTTTTCTACATGTACAAATCTGTTCAGTGATTCATTTTTAATTAAGTTAAATAACAAATCTGAAACTGAACTAACTATATAATATAAAAACATCTAGAAAGAATCATGTAAATATTTTACAGTTAGGATAATATATTTAATAACCCATAAAGCATTGGATCCCAACCTGGGGTTCAGCCCAAGTGTGAGGCTTTTTTTGCTCCAAATTGCCAAAATTATTTTTGCACATATTTGTATTCGCCCACTAAAATACAAACACCACACCTAGTGGATAGTGTTTTTTATTAATGTCTTTCGCTAGGATCAAATGTAATTGTGTAATTGGGCTTTTCCTATTGGGTTATTATTGATAAATTTCATATAGATATTTGACAGTTAATATACAGTGCCATGAAAAAAGAGCTGTCAAAGATGATTTCATTTAATAAGGGAAAACAGCCATTCAAACCTACCTGCACCTATGTGAAAAAGAAATCCCTCCCTAAACCTAATAACTGATTGTTCCATCCTTGGCAGCAACAACTGCAAGCACATGTTTGTGATAACTTGCACTTAAATTTTCACATCACTGTGGAGGAATTTTGTCCTACTCTTCTTTACAGAATTGTTTTAATTCAGCTACATTGGACAGTTTTTAATCATGAACTGCCAGTTTTTGGTCAGCAGTGGGTGTGGCCTTAGAACTCTCTCATAGATGCCATTTTTGCCCAGTCTCTTTCTTACTATTGAACCCTAAACACTGACCTTAACTGAGTCCAGTGAGGCCTCCAGGCCTTTAGATGTTCTGAGCTCTTTTGTGAACTCCTGGATGAGTCGTCGACTCATTTTGGTAGGCTGGCCACTCCTGGGAAGGTTTAGCACTGTTCCAAGTTTTCTCCATTTGTAGATAATGGCTCTCACCATGGCTCACTGGGGGCTTTGTAACCCTCTCCAGACTGATAGCTGTCGATGAGTTTATATTTATGTTCTTGAATTTCTCTAGATTGCAGTATGATGTGTTGCTTTTTTGAGACCTTTTAGCTCACTTCTATTCATCAGACTGGTTCTATTTAAGCATTGTCCCCCCCTTCATAAATGAAATCCTCATTTAAAACTGCATTTTGTCAGCCTCATAGCATAATTACATAGGTCATATTTTGAGGTTTTCAAAAAGTTATAGGGCACAATGAGTCAGGAGGGTAGAGTTACAGATATCAATATCTGGCCAAAAAATGGCTTAGGCACTTATGCTATGAGGCTGATGATTTTGTATTTTCTTTGGTTATGTTTGCCTAATAATAATTTTTTTGATGATCTGAAACAATTCTTTGTGACAAATATGCAAAAAAAAAAAAAAAAACAGAAACTGGGCAAAATACTTTTCAAGCACTGTATGGTTTGTTTTATTTATCTGCATGGGTCCATGGGGGGGTTTTATCTTTTGTTAGATATAAGCAAGGGGGTCTCTAGGAAAGGTCTGGGAACCACTGCCATTAAAAACAGCCAAGTCACAGCTAACATTAGTATTCAACTTGCCAGTCTTACCATTAGCAAGCTGATATTAACAAAAGCTTTAATTTGACCTTTCTTTCTAGTGTAAACCCCACCTCAGCCTTAATTCCCGTTAAGGAGATGAAGGTTCACACCTTCCTTTTACTGTGCATGATTTTGTTTTTGTCTCAGCTTAATCTTTGGAAAGCTGCTTGCCATGTTTGCTCTTCTTCAGCTTAAATCCTGTGCAGATCTAATAAAACAAAAGAAACCAACTTAAAAAGGTTCTAATGCTAGCTGACAGCTCATTAAATATGCAGCTTTACACCAAGAAAAGGCCCAAGATCCCTCTAACCTTGCCTTTCCTTTTCCCCTTATTGATGCTAATCAGTCATAAACAGGGGAGAGCATCAAAACTGGGCAAATTTCCTTCAGTAATTTTTGTTGTGGAACAAATTTTAGTAGAGTTTTAGCCTCTGAAGAGTTTGACGTCAAAACATGGCTGCCATGTGTTTTTCACTGTCTTCTTGTTCTTTCATATTTTTATTTCAGGAGGTTTTCTTCATCTGTAATGAATTATTGAATCATTGTTTATCAGTCATTAATTTTGTATGCATGATTGATGAATTAGCCTGAAGCTAACTGGAAGTAGCTTTGTGAAGATTACTCTGTGGTATAAATATCAGAAATGCTGAGTCAGCGCTGTACTGAGGTTCTGTTTAATTTCTTATGAGGCTGCCTTTAGTTAAAACTGCTGAATTTAACCCTCCTAAAAACTTTAAATTCGCTCACTTCTGTTAAAATAAGCCTTCAAACCCTCCTCTCTCTGCTTTCCTTCTCTTACAGCTTCATTTTCAGTCATTTAATGGTCCTGTGCGTTTGGTTTTTGCTCCATTTTGACATGACTGTAGGTAAATCTGATGCATGGTTGTCTGTTATAAATCTCTGTTTACAAGCCCCGTGGCCTCTGTTTGTCCTCTCCAGCAGCTTTTTTCCAGAAGTGACATGAAAAATCAAAGCCAGCCACATGTGTATTTGGAGGTTGTGGGTTTGGTTTAGAGTTTATGTTTGCAGATGTTTAGGTCACGATGTTGCCTGAACTTAAAGACGAGGTTAAACTTTTCTTCAGTGACTGTAGAGCAAATCTATGCATGCTGCATTAATACCCTGAAGGAACATCCGTGTAGTTTAAGTATGAATGAGCTTTTATTACCAGGACAGGCACATGAGCCTCTAGTGACGGCTGTAATGTGATATCATTTCCCTAAAGGGACAGAATGATCAGAGTGACGCTTTTCTCTGACTCAAAAACGACCACCCATCGTCTTTCACTAAATACAGACTCTGTCCCTCTCACATGCGACTATGACGAATACACACCTCCACTGTGGCATTGATTTAGACAAGCAAACAGTCTGATAATGGAGCTGGCCTCCCATGTGTACACTCAGACACATGCTAAATGTCTGTTCACACATACACAGCGTCATAGCCAAACACAAACTCTTATATAAACACGCTGTTGCATAAACTTCAATCAGCTGTTTGACTCACACATTGTTGATAAAGAGCCAAAATGGGTGAGCTGCTGCAGCATGGCAGATCATGTTTGTGTGGTTTCATTGTTTTTTAGCTGCAAAGCGTTCAACCATCACTAAGTTTCTCTCAAATGTCAAAATTGAACTGTCAGTTTAGTTTTAATCAGATTGGTTGGTTTCATAACTACTACGTCACAAAAGAATAAAAAACAAGAGAAGCTTCATAAAACAGTTCTGCATGCTCTCTCCATCTTTGTGTTCAATCTGTCCTTTAAGTTGTCCTCTTAAGTGACAACAATGCTCAGAAATGCTAAGTTTTTGCTAGTAAAATGTTTGCAAGTAGTGAACATTTCTTTTATGCACCACAGCCTAGGTCATTCTTTGTTCTTTGAAGATTTTTGAAGGCTTTTTCTTACCATTATGAGATAGGACAGCTGAAGAGAGACAGGAAATGGGGAGGGGTATACAGAGGCACTGAAGCCTCTGTATACAAGAAACTGCTCTACCAACTGAGCTAACCTGGTGCCATAAAGGCAGTTTTTGATGCCTTCTTTACTCCAATCAACAGACAGTCCAAATTATACTTCTTCACATGTTTGGGGATTTTTTTGTGCAGGATGGATGGATGCATGGATGGATTGATGAATGGATAAATGGCAGCATGCATGGATGGGTGTTTGAATGGATGGATGTATAGATAGATGCATGAATGTATTTATGAATGTATGGATGGGTGGATGAGTGCAGGGATGGATGTATAGATGCATGAATGAGGTATAGATGGGTGTATGCAGGGATGTATGGATGGATGAACGGATGGATAGATGGATGCATGGATGTATGTACAGCATGCATGGATGGATTGATGAATAGATAGGTGCATGTATGTATGAATGTATGGATGTATAGATGCATGGGTGCATGCATGGATGTTTGTGTGTATGTATGTATGTGTGTATGCACATATGCATGTATGTATGTATGATGGATGGATGGATGAATGTATGGATGAACTCATGGATGCATAGATGGATGCCTGTGTCCAAACAATTCAATTCTCAGTTTCTGAACACGTCTCACCAGTGTTTCTTGTTGCTCTGACCAGAGTTTACTTTGCTTTCCTTGTTAATATTGTAATACATACATAGTAATGTTGTTTTTAAATAGCTCCTTTACTTCACATGAAGGAAAACATGAAAGCAAACAAAGGAATCCTTTCCTGACATAGGCAGCAGCTGTTGAAATGACGGGTAATTTGCTTTCTCTTCCACTATTATCATAAGTCCCACCCCTTCTTGATTCCAATTGATCAGTCGGTAAAAAGCAACATTGGTGATGTTATTATGAAAGTTGAACTGTACTCAGCTGAGAGCAATGAGATCCTGAGGACAAAACAGCTTATACCTGAAAATTATACCAGCTTGTATTGAAAATTAGTGGTGCCAGCCCTGCATAAATGAAGCATTGGGTAAATCAGTTTAGTTCTTTTTCCCAAAACAAAATATAGATTTTTGGCCTCAGCAATGACGATATATTCCAAATTAACATATTTTTACTACCCTACCTTTGATTATTTTGGTTATTTAAATATATTGGAGGTTTGAGGCTCCTTGCTGTTGATGCTGAATAACCTCCAGTTAGAGTGTTAGGAGTTTGTTTGATTTTTATCTCATTTTCACACACAGACCAAAATTGCCTTGAACTCTTGACAGCAGATTTTTGAAAGATGCCAAATTAACCACAGCAGATTCCAGTGGTAGGAAAAGACAGCAGTTGAAGAATGAAGCAGTGACAGACATCTTCTTCTTCTGTAGCTCTTTGCTCTTAATTTATCAACTCTCTGGTATACATTCACTCATCTGTCATTGATACTCTTTAGTTCTGCCTTATTTTCCCTGTCTCCATGTTTCTTTGACTCTTCAAGGATGTGACTTTCTTTCTGTTGAAGTGGAGCTGTTTAAACCCACTGAGGGACAAACAAACACAGAACATCAACATTATGTTTCTCCTGTTCATCAGACCTATCTCTTTGTTTCTGTCTCCTGTTCGCCCACTTTGCCCTCCTCCTCGTCTTTGTTCCTCCGGCCCTTTGAGGGTGTTTTTCAAAACAGGCGTTATTGACATTGAAACAGTAATCAAAAGCAGGCAACTGCGGCTAACTGAAACCATGAAGGCAGGGCAGGAGAGGGGAGAGAACAGCGAGGGGGCTTGGCTTCAGCTTTAAAAGGCAGAAAATGATTTTAAACACAAGCAGGGTCAAGTGTATTCCAAATCAGTCACTGTTTTCAATTGAAGAGGAGCCATGTTTGTGTTTTGAAATGTTATTCTCTCCATCATAATGAGCTTTGTGCTGGAGGGGAATGATGGAAGTATCACAGTGAGAGAGGGATGCAAAAATCTCTGTAAAACACTAAATCTTTCATAATTTTAAATCACTGCTCAATCATGGCCAAAGGCTTTTATTGAAACTTTTGATCCAAAATGAAGTCATGGACCACACGCTGTGATTTCACTCCTTTGCCTTTAATTTTAAAAAATCTTTTATAAATTTTTTTACCCTTTTGACAGTTGGGGACTTTGTTCAAAGCACTGGAGCACTTCAAGTCGTTTCTGGCAGTTTCCAACATCTACCGTCAGACTCATTTGTCTTCAACTTTTAGGTATAATTCACAATTTTCATAGAACTGGGCTGTTGACTTCTTGGTGGTCCTCTAATCCAGGGTTCTACTGCAAGAAAACTATATATAGAAAACGCCCTGAAACTGAGCTGTATGGCACAAAACAATAACCTCTTGCAAAATCAAGGAGTCTGAATTAAAAAATGGCTTTGGTTTTTACTTGACTGGAGTCGTTGATGCAGTTACTATCAGATCATACCATTGGATCATACTATCATATTCGGGTGGGGGTCCTCGAAGTTCAGGTTGGGGCCCCTAGGGCTGTTGCAAGATGCCAAAAACAGGTTACGGGTTGCTATCTTCAAAATAAAGAGACATTTTAAAATTTGGATATTTTATCCAGTATTGCCTATGTTGACTTCCTGAAGGCATTAAACTCAGTGAGTAGGCATGCCCTCTGGAAGATTCTGGACCTCTGTGGGATCCCACATTGGCTCATCCGGCTAACGTCTGCCCCATTTTCTGAAAAAGAGAGTGCTGTGAAGAGTAGTGGCCCCACCTCTGACATCTTCCATTCTGGGGTGAGACAGGAGTGCATCTTAACCCCTACTGTGGAGTGTCATTTGGCGATGTCCAGATAACTGATCTGAACTTTGCTGATGATGCTGTAATCCTGAGATTGTACATGTCCTTGTGACTCTTGATTTGCTGAGTGAGGAGGCTGAAACGCTGAGTCTGTATGTCTCCTTGGCCAGAACAAAGATCCAGGCATTTGGGGATGCTTTGGATGCTGCCATTGAATCCGTGTCCATCAGTGGTGAGAGCTTGGAAGTTGTAGAGTGGTTCACTTTCCTTGGCAGCATAATCCATCAACCCGCCGATTGTGAGGCTGGGATTAACTGCAGACTTACTCGTACATGAGGCGATGGGTTTACTGAGCAAGACATTTTGGCGTTCCCAGTATCAAGCATGCGGACAAACATGTGAGTCCTTTGGTACTTGGTCCTCTCTGTTTCAGTATACTCTTGTGAGGCCTGGATGTTGACTGATGGCAAGAGGTGCCAACTGGACTCTTTTGTGACAACTTCTTTTTGGCACATCTTTGAGTGTCGTTGGCAAGTCTGTGTGTCTAATGCTCTGCGGTGCTCAGGAGAGCAAGGATGGGAAGGGTCAGCTGCCTGATACGAGAATGGCAGCTGCGCTTTTATGTGCACCTGGCACGCTTTCCTGGGCCTGATCCAGCTCACCGTATACTGGGTGCCCAGGATCCGATGGGCTGGCCTAGAATTGGGCAAAGTCATTTCACACAAACTTTAGATTTTGTTGATTTTGGTGCCCCCTCTTTTCCTTTTGTCTCTTTGCTGTTCTAGTTATTTATGTGTCTGAATTCTGTCTTCTCATGATATCACTCTGTGTTTTGTTGATAGTGAAATTTTTCAGTGGAAAATGTAATAATGAAAAATATAATTCTTCCTCAGCTGCATTCTGTTAACACATTTTCCTCCTTAAGCTCATCCAGATTTGTGCTAATGAAACCATGCATCACTAATCTTTCTGATATTGTGAACACATTTAAAGTAGCAAACAAAGTAAAGTCTCCTCTCTGCCTGGTTAAAATCTTCTCACAAATGTCTGCTTTCAGCTCAGAAACCAGCCGCTTACTTTGATTAATGACTTGGTGAGATGAGGGGAGGCACGCCCGAAGCCAAACATACATGAAGTCTGTGTTTTCCTAAACAAACTGCATCATGTTCAGTACATCTCCTCATCCTCTGTTATTCCTACTGTTCTGTCATCTGACTACAAATGATGTGACATTACAACTTGGCTCTAAACCCCAAACATTTAACGGCGTGTGTTTAGCCGGGGCGCTGACACCGTGAAGAAGACTTTTTCAAACATGGAGGGAGACACACAGACCTGCAGATTCAATCTGAGCGCTCTGTTTGATTTAAATCGTCTCACAGTTTATTGACATTGCTGTGCATGTGTGTACCGCTGCACACACAACCACACACGGGTGTTTTTGTTGGACTCAGGAGTGTGAGACCTGCAGTGTGTCACTGAGAAGAGAGAGGGAGAGACCAGGTGCATTGTGTCGCTCTGTGTTTGTGCAAGAAAGAGAGATAGACTCGACCTTGTGTTACTGCATCTGTGATTTTTTTATATTCCGAGTCCTGTCTCTGTCAGAGAGATTGCAAAGGTTTCACATGCAGAAAAATATTTCTGTGACTCTCATACTGGCCGGAGCTCCAGAGACTAAAAGGTGCATTAATTTGGCATCACATGATTCTGTTTTATGTCAGTCTCAGGTTAAAAAATGCAAACTCACATGTAAAGATACCATAAATATGCTCTTCACAGTGGAGTGTCAGGATGCCAGTGTGTTCAGTTATCATGGTACAAGAATTTAAATTTGACACAAAATGGTACAAATAAAGCAATATTGATACCTGTTTTGATGTCTTGGTGACAGAAACAGAAGTGGTGCCAAACAACTGATAATTCCTTGTTATAAAAAGTGCAACCAAACTCAAGCACACTGTCGAAATTGTGCAATCTAGCAACATTAGGGTACCGAAACATCACTAATCATTAATTTTGAAATGTAAAAATTGTTTAGTCTTTTGCTCTCGGGGGTGGGGCGGGGTAATAAGCACATAATTAATCCCCAAGCCACCTGTGATGCATCCCAGTCTTTGTTGGCCCTGGAAAGTAGAACAGGAGTAGGAATAAAATAAGGGTTATGTGAAGGGTTACAGTTGGCATAGCTTGTACACATGAGGAGTACCTTTACGGAAAAGAAAGCTCAACCTTTTAAGGGGAAGCACATAAACCCCACATGACCACATTTACAAACCACTTCAAAACGATCCACATTCTCCCTTAATTAGACGTTGCACTCTTTCTAGTCTTACAGGCACTTTCTTTTCTCTTTCTTTGGTTCACATTCGAGGATATCATAGCAAGACTATGTAATAGAAGTCGAAGTATGTTTAAGAAACCACACGTACACAAATTCCATATGAACACATTCCCAAACTGTGATTAAAAACATTCACATATGCACACCCTGCAGTCCAAAAAAGCACTTTTCTTCTGCAGGCTTTGGTGAAGGATGTAATGAGTGTGTGAGTGTGTTGTAGCTGCTCTGTGAGCTAAATGAAAGGGTGTCTGAGTTGGATGACAGCAGAGAGTTTGAAAGATGGGATGTTAATGAGAGGAGAGCAGGAATGAAACTCTGATACCAAACTCACATAAGAACAGAGCTTATGGAAACTACTATAGCTCAGCTATCAGCAGAATGATCCATCGGTATGAATGGACTAAAGCTGTCAAACTTTTGGAAGCTTTTAATATACATACTATAATGGTAAAACTGCTTTGCCTCCTTATAGATATGCAACAGTTGGTAATTGTAGTTAAGGTTCATGCAAAATTCCCTGCAGAAATATTTAGCTGGAGTTTTTAAATGCATTCAAACTGCAGACGCTGATACTCGCACTGAATCCTGAGAAACTTCTACTCAGACACAGAAATGTGGTTGTGTCAGAGCATGTACAGGATTTTCTTGGTTTTTAAAAAGGTGACATGTCTCATTAAAGACTGCTGAAAGAAATTTATGATTCACATAAAAACACAATTATTGGCCACACTGGGCAGTGTAGAAACTACAAACCCTGGCTCAGTTCAACCGCTGGAATATTCTTGAATTTCTTTATGCTTTCTTATGTGGTTAATGCTGCAGCCACTCTGTCTTTATGATTCTTTTAAATGAACAGAGGGATTATTTTAAGTGTTGTTTTGGAGAGCCACACTGGGCTGCTTTAAGTTTCTCTCCTCACACCGATATAAACAGAAAATGTTCTTGTGGCTCCTGATTCAACGTAAGATGCTGAGTGTTATCTTTTTGTCTCACTCTGAAAAAACTGGACCAGGCTGTTATTAAAGGATTTAATCTTTATTTTAGTATAATGAGAGCCTTGCAGGGATTCAACAGGACTGACCAAGTCAAAGAAACTGTTTTAAGGTGTTATATTTTAACTAGAAGGTAACAAATGATAAAGGCTTTTTTTTTTTTTTTTTTTTTTTTTGGCCAATATCACCTATGGCTATATTTCCAAGTTAATTTTAGCTGGAATTTTGAGTTTCTTTTGTTCAGACATAAGGTGAAAATAAAGATGTTAGTTTTTTACCTTGACAGTTTCGGCGAGCAGCTCTATATTCCTGTATCAATAAGAAGACATGATGAACATTTTTGAGCTATTAATTTCAGCTGATATGATATTGATGCTGATTCATAAATCTAGTTCCAAGCTGACACTCCAGTCCTTTAAACACACTTTAAAGTTGAAGGAGAAAGAAAGAAAGAAAGAAAGAAAGAAAGAAAGAAAGAGACTTTGGTATTTAAATAAGGATAAACATTGAAAAGACTTCAGCTGATGTAGGCCTCCGCCTACAACCTGACAAATGCATTCCTACATATGTCTGATATTAACAGCTGATATTGGTTGATATTAAAAGTGGATATTAGGGATGACAATTCGCAAAAATAATTGTAATTGCATTTTTTCCCCCAATATTGCGATTGCAATTTAGCATGTGATTATTTTTAGGTTCCTAATCATATGTATTTTTTGACAAACATATGCAATATATCATTCTATGTTATAACCAGCACAATTTTTAAAAGGTAAACTAGAAATAAATGATTTCTAACTTGAATTTTGGCTCATATTGCAAATTTGTTATCAGTTGCTATATTTAGCAGATGATTTTTTTTGTTATTCTAATTTTGATTTAAAAAATCATGTACATAAACAGGAGAATAAGGATTTTTGTCAACTATTCTTAAGAAAAGACACTTCAATAATAATGTGTAGGGCATAAAATCTCTGATGCAAAAAAGTATCAAACTAACATTTTGACACATTTCAGGTTAAGGAAATATTGCTCTGTCTGCGATTTGAAAATTGCAGCCATATTCATTCTAACTTGCAATTTCTTGCCCAGTCCTAGTGAATATATAGTTTTAAGTATCTGCACGTGTTATCTGCAATACAGAAAACATGCAGGTTATATCGTGCAACACTAAAATGAAATCTTGTCTCCTCTTTGGTTTTCAAGATGGAACCCAGTTAGAGCTGCACTGATTGGCTGGTTGTACCCGCTGACTGGCTGTTCTGTGATCAGCTACTGTCTGTTCCTCACAAATCAAGCCAACTCTTAGCTAGTATCAGACTAACTCATGAGCTGCAGGTTTCATGCCATGCTCAAAACAAACACTAACCTGACAGCCGAACACCCAAAAGCTAACATGTCTGCTTTGTAAATGCAGAGGAAGACTGTTTCCCAGTACTCGCTCCTCTTCTACAGAGGTAGTTCAACCAGTTTTTGACCTCCATTTGCATTTTTTTGTGTGTAATTGTGCTCTTTTCCTTTTTTTTTTTTTTTTCTTTTTGCAACCACAGGGTGGAGCAGGACAGTACATTAATCTATTATTTAATATATCAATATACTATTTGATATTTTAAGTGAAATATATTTATTAGGGGTTATGTTGGAACACTTGCATGACTAAACAACAGCATGTGAAAGTGTGATTGAAAATGATGATTGAAAATTAAAGATCAATGCACACTGATAAGTAACAAATAGACTAAATGTTTTGCTGCTGCATAAATGCACACCCACGCAGCCAGAAAAGAATAGATGGACGTCATGACGACATGAGGGTAGCCCAGCAGGCTAATGTAAATGTCTCCAGTTATAGTGAATTTTCAACCTTGCTGATAAGATGGATTGGCCAGATTTTACACCTGTAACCAGGTGCAAAGCTTCAAGCTGATACCTTTACTCTCTGTCAGAGAATGACCTGACCAAACAACATCATTTGATGAGAGAGAGTCAGAGCTACAGGTGTTGTTTAGTTGAAGCAACTGCAAGCCTGTAAACAATGGCTGCCAGTGAAGAGATCTGTGTGGAGGCTGCAACGCTTCTATTTTTAAGAAGAGTAAAGTGACAGAACATGTGTCAACTTGTCCAATCACCCCTCAGTTTTTAATTTTGTTTTATCTTTTAAGGTTTTGCCCTTCCTTTACATGTCTATGGGCTGTTGCCCAGCTGAATGTTAATCATACAGCAAGGCTTAGATATGTGAACAGTGTAACTGGCATGTCACGCTATTTGTTGAATAATTATAATTCTTTCAGTGTCAGGGAAGATTGCAGTTAAGGAGTGAAACAGGAGGAACTTTACATGATATTTAAAGATGGTCATATATCTTGCTGCACTTTTGAATGCCCTTTTAATGGAAAAATTAACAGAAATTAGCACTGGTCAATTTCCAGACCTAGTTAATGTATTATGATTCATCTTTCTTAATTTTTTGTTTGAGTTCTGAGTCATGTTTTTGAAAGATCAGTTGCCACTGCACCAGTTAAAGTATAAAGAAGCCCCTCTGTGTCAGTGTTTAAGTTTGTGCATTTTTTAAATATTCATTTCCAGGAAGTATCTACTCATTTATGAAAAGAAGAAACTAATGCATACCTCTTATTTACCCTCACATGTATCTTATATAACCAACAAAGCTCAAAGTTCACCCTCACAGTCTGCCACTTCACCCTCCTTTCACTTTTCCAGCCCCACAATAAAAAAGCGTAAAAGGACTTTTGGCGACAGTTTCTGGAACCGGTTCCTCTCATTGTGTTATATGAAATTGTAAAACCCAGAGCCGTGATCAGATTTGTGTTTTTCATATGTGCAATGGAAGTAAAACAGTCCCAAAGTTCAGTCCCAGTGGTCTTAATAGGCTCCATATCTCTCTCTTTTTGTTTTTATGGGGTTTTCTCTGTGCAGCATTGATATTAAACAGAGAACAGGAGGAATCTATGGACATTTTAGGACGGCCGTCTGTGTGGTTTTTGTCGTTGTCTGTGAGTTTTCATGGCGTTTGTGGTGACTGTGTTGACAAGAGGTGTCATCTGTCCTCCCACCCTGCAGGGGCCTCCTGACTGTCAGTTGCAAACTGTCCAAGAGAAGCCTTATAAAGAACGCACAGACTTCATCTGTCAGCAGAAACATCCATTAAAAGCTAATCTGGCATTGGACAATTTAACTGCAGGATTGTTGTGATTAATTTAAAAAACATCATGTGAAGGTGGAGCTGGAAAATGAATAAATTCAGTTTCAATTGAATCTTGTTCTTTTAAAACGTAAGACAGCACACAGATGAAGCGTGGCGTTAGACCTGCCCGCTGACACCGTCTCTGATGGATGTAGTGAACGAGACAAACTTGCATTGACAGACAGCTAAAGTAGGGGCAAGGTAAACGCAGGATATTTGTCTTCTCATTTTGTGGCCTGCACCTTGTGTTTGCATGTCATTACCGAGCCGATGCTCCACAAAGTGTTCATTCATGACGGCCGTGCCTCTCTGCACTACACTGTTACTCCTCTGCACGTCCACCTTCCTCTAAACCGTGACTCCCAAAACCGCCAGGCCTAAAGGCAATTAGCTCTTTAACATATCCACTTGTTTTCCAACCATTATGACAATTTCCCGACTGAAATCACAGGAGACAAGGTGGTAATATTGACGGATTAGAAATGCACAAATCCTACTAAGGCACAACAAAGCTGAACATTTTTGACATAGCAATAGCTGAAAATGACGGTCCAAACAAAGGACATTGTAAGAGTGTAATATCAGTAAAAAGAGGCATTTAAAGAGACTGTGTGCCACCTTTTTGAAAGTATAAAATAAGTTTGAGGGCAGAATAAGCAGCCAGTGGACACGCTTGATGTTATAATTCTGTAGTTAATAGACATCATCTGGTTTGTGTGCCAAGAGACTGTCAGTCATCCATCCCGGTTCCTGTATCATGTGTTCGCTCTCACTTTCCCCCCTCGGTTTGTGTCCTTCATTGACTCCGGTCTCCCTCGCTCCTTCTCTGTTGACGAGGATGTGACAGCTGTCATTAATGAGTCTAAATCTGGCCGCGGGCTCGGCCGTCTCAGCTGGCAGCAGAGAGTAAAAGTCAAAGTATCTAGTTAGCATGTCACATTCAAAGTGCTGAAAACAGGCTTACAAATATGAAACTCAACCCACTTCACACAAATACGAATAGGCTTTGCGCTAACACGCGTGCGTATCAAGTGGTCAGCAGCGTATGTGTTGAGTTTGTTGGTGAAAAGTGTGTGAAACGAGTGTGTGTGCGCATTCACATGCTGACTCGTATGATGTGTGACCCACATTCCTCTCCGGTTGGCTCATTCACACGCATTGCCATTTAGCGGCGTTAGCATGCTTCAGCACTTTACGATGCACACAAGTCAAACGAGCATCTGAAGCTGAAGCCATATGAGTATATTAACATACCACAGGGTTATAATGTGTTGGCCATCTGCTGCCATGATCGTGTGGCATGTTCTCAGAGGAACCACCCACTGAAACATACTCAGAGGAGGCTCAGAATACGAGGATATAGAGTGGAATATGTGCCAAATACCTGATGTGTTTTATAGGAGCACAGGTACGTCTGCGTTCTGTCAGAGCTAATGAGGCAGGTGAGCCCTGAGGAGAAAATATGGGAATGAGTAGTTCAGTTGTTCAGCATGACGTCAGCGTGTTAGTGAGGCCTCACAGCGACGAGTGATGAGAGGAAGGAGAAATGAAGGAGAAAAATTAGCTGTAAATTTCAAAATATTTGAAAAACATGGCCCGGTTTGATTCATATTTGTTTGGCAAATCTATTCAGTCCTTAGTGTTGAGAAACTGTTTTGCTGTGTGCTCTGATTTTAGAGTTTGACAGACTTTTATTTAACCCTAATCAATCTTTATGACTTAATCCCTTATTTGTGAAGCCTTTAAAATACTATCTTTTATAAAAAATTCAAAGAGAGGTCTTTTCCTAAATATATTCAGAAAAATTCCATGTAAATAAGACTCTTGAGGGGGCGTAGATGGCCTAGTGGTTTAAGGCGCACCCCATGTACCCAGTCGGCCTGGCCTATGGCACTTTCCTACAAGTCTCTCCCCACTTCTCTCATCCGGTTCTGTCCACTGTCCTCCTCTGTCAATAAAGGCATGAAACCCCCCCAAAAATCTTAGAAAAATAAAAAAAATCAAGGTCTTGAAACTACCTTACCAAAATGTCTAGTGTAGTAAACCAACCTTTTATATACTACTAACTAAAAAATCGAAAGATACCGGTTAACCCTCAGACTGACACTATTAAAAATGAAGCAGTATCGATGCCTCTATTGGTGCCATGACAATGAAAACTGACATCCTAGGCCTCCGGTAAAGGCTAACTTCTTGTGTTATTTCATGAAAAGTTGCAGTCAAATTTCTTCACACTGTCTAAATTGCACAACTAGGTTAGCAAGGTTAAAGTACCCAAATCAATCAGTCAAACTTTATTTATAAAGCACCTTCCAAACACATTCAGTTTCAGTTAAAAGTGCTTTACAGGAAAATACAACGAGAACAACCAAAGGGTAGAAAGGGGAAAATTAGTTTAATAAAGTCATTCAAAAGATGCATGGTTAAAAATAAGACTATTAAAATAAATAATACCGTGATAAAAGGCAAAGCAATAAAGGAAAGAATTCAAAAAATAAGAAACATTAAGATTAATAAAATCTAATAAAACAACAATGATAAAAGATAATTAAATTCCCAAATAAAAGCCTATTAAATTGGACATAAAAAGAGTAGATAATCATCAGGGCTCAGGTGGCCTAGTGTTTTAACATACGCGGTTGGCCCGAGTTCGAATTCAGCCTGTGGTGCTTTCCCGCATGTCTCTCCCCACCTCTCACGTCCCTGTTTCCAGTTCTGTCCACTGTCCTTCTCTGTCAGTAAAGGCATAAAAAAGCCTGAAAATAAATCTTTAACAACAAAAAAGAGTAAATAATCATAACTGATTGTCCTCAAAACTCTTAATTTTAAAAAATAAATATTTAGAATGAGCATGCACAGTATTAGACCTTTGCTGATATCCTTCATGCTGATATTTGCCTACTTATTCCAGTTGATACTGATGAAACACTGATATATCCACACATTTTCTCTCCTCCCAGTCCTAACAAAGTTCTTCAAATAACAAAAAAAAAAAAAAACACATTTATCTCAGGTGTGACAAACTTAACTAGCTCTAGCTCAGAGCTAAACTTTGGTCTTTAGAACACACTTTGACATTTAAGAAATGAGACTGAAAACAAGACAAACTTCACCTGAGGAAGGTCTTTTGGTTCTGAATAAAACGCCATGAACCTAATGCTCCAAGTTATGGATATATGTATATAATATGTATGCCTGATGTACTAGCTTTATGTTCCTGTAAATATTTTCATATCTGCTAACACTAGTAATTAACTTTCTGAGTTTTTATCTGCTGATTTGTTATTATGCAAATAACATCATGCTTCCCAGTTGCAAAGTTATTTGTGCAATCAAGGGCACACTTATACTAGGGCCAGTTGCCCTGTGCCATTCTGGAGCAGGCTTGACCCCTCCTACCCTGTCCCCTGCTAGCCTTCACTCACATTGTTGTGACCCAACCTTAGCATGGATACGTCATCATGTTGTAATTTGACACACACTGTTTAAAAGACGAGCTGTCTCACAGAGTCAGCACAATGGAGATTCTCACAGACAACATGACTGTAACCGAACTCACTTTGTGGCTTATTTTGAGACATTGTGTGCACCTGTGATTCTCCCACGAGCAACTGTACTGTGCCAAAGACCACCTCTTCTAACTGTGCTATCTTTGACTCCAGCATGGTACAGTGAGCTCGCACTGGTCAGACAAACTGGACTTTGGAGGTCAGGTGGATTACCTAGTGTGGCTGCATCCTGATACTCTCTCTTTTGGTCAAAAATATGACTTAAGCAGGTAGGGTGTTTTTAACACTTTGGTACACTTTCAGCATTATTGATCATTAAAACAAACAAAGATTGTATTGTCTTTCAACATGTGATATAGTATATAAGAGCTGAGAATTTGACAGCCTTCTATATGGCTTTAAAGATCCTCAGCATTGTCAGTTATCGAACATGCAAGTTAAAAATTTTCAGGATAACATTCCCAGAAAACGTCCTGTTTTGCCTGTTTCCATTTGTCTCTCACAGCAGGAGGTTTACCTGCAGACTTGCCAGTCAGTGGTGCGGTGGAGAGGAAAAACACCAGGGGGCCAGCAGGAAAATTTAAGATGAAGGCTCCTCTGTTTGCATTCAGACATGCAGCTCAAACAGGCAAATTCAGGACATTTTCAAGAGTTTTGTGCAAGTGTAGATAGGTCTAAAGAGAGCCAAAGGCAGGTACTCTGCAGTCTCAGCTATCTCAGAAACACAAGTTTGTCCCCTCTGCATGTTGGGAACTTAGAACTAGGGCTGAAAAATTTTAAGAAAATATTTAATTGCAATTATTTTTACTTTAGCTGTGATTTCAGTGTGACTTGTAGTATGAAAGGTGACATTTTTACTTTCTTTTTCTTTTTTTTTTGATTGAAAAAATGTATTAAATGGTTATTTAATGAGTATACACATGAATGATGATTGAGTTGTTGCAGTTTCTGCACAAGCTAAGATAACTTTTTCCTACATCTACATATGAAATGTTCCTCAGAACATCTCTGCTGCCAACCTTTAAATTAGGATGATATATGAAATAGATCTCTAACATGCATAAATCAGCATTGCACCTCAAGTTATTTGAAAATTGCAGACTTACATTTAAAGGTAAAGTTGTGAGGAAAATGATTTTTTTTTTTTTATGTTTAATTTTGCTTTTACGTGGATTGAGACAGCTGCTGGGCAGTATCCCAGACATCAAGATAGAGTTAAAGAATGTAAAATGAGCCCTTCAATCTGGAAAATTAGTGCATTACAGTTGCACAACATGACCTCACACATAGGATATATTTCCAGTACCTCACATGAACCAGATCAGTGAGTGTTGTGTTGAAAACAGAATGAACTATGGTGATGATTTACTGAAGTTTTATTGTCTTTCATCAATATCTTCTGAGTGAAAACAGTCTGCTACTTTTACTCATAAACCAGTGGAGCTCAGGGATCAATAATCCCTCAGTCATCTCTCAGGTCACAGCAGAAAACAATTAAAGCTCTCAGCAAGCCGACCTGAGCCGATGTCGGCCAATTAGAGCGCCTCGGACATGCACAGCTGCACATGAGGGACATTCCTGAAGCAGGTGGCAGGAGGAGGGCAGCGTGGAGAACGAATAACGCCTTGTCTGGTTGAAGGCCAGTGTGGGATGGGTGGGAGTCTCTCTGTAGAAGTCGCTAGGTGGAGTCATGTCAGTCCCACTTCTTCTGCTAGCATACCTTTTTGGGTTATAATGCACTTTTATATGAAAAAAACAGGATGTCTTGTAAATGCTGCTCTCCTGGAAAGCTAATTTTGGCTGTTTAAAGTTTTTATTAAATGTGCAGCTCTACACCTTCTCTAAGTCCACAATTCTGAAACAAGAGCTCCTATATGGGGCTTTAATAAATCCTAAATCTATATTAAAGATGGTGGATCTTGTAAAATTGGCACAGTGGGATTTAATAACTGTGAAGCTGAAGATGAGCTGAGACAATGGAAAGACGCCCAGTAGGATTATTTAACCATTTTCAAAGGACGACGTCTGGAAAAATCGACAGTTCTAGAGGGATGAATCGAAAACCAGGAGATAAATGAAGTGTAGCTGACTTGATCCACACGCTAACACACCCACAACACGTAAATTATACACACCGTCATCCTGGAACGATCCCTGACAGGCTGGCAGCTCTGAGTCAGGCTCTCCTCACCTCCTCTGGCATCTTTTTACCCGCTTATCTCGACGTGATGTCAAATCAACATTCATCATCATGAGCTTAAGACAGCGCCGGGGCCCAACGCAGCCCACACATCATCTGCTGGGTGGAGGGGAGGGGGATTATGGGTAATCAGAGCAGGCCTCAAGACAGAGACGGAGGATGAGCGGGAAAGGAATGCAAGAGGGAGAGAGAGGGAGGGATGAAAGGAGAAGGAGAGGGAGAAAGGCCCGTCAGGGATAATGGAGGAGCGGCATTTATCAGTCTGAGGATCTACATGTGGGGAGGGAGAGGGGGGGAGGAGAGATTTAGGGAGAGAGGGAGGGCACCTTGTATGATGGGTGAGTGAACAAGGCAATATAGAGGTCAGAGTTCAAAGCAGTGATGTTTTTTCTTAGCTTGAACACCAAAAGCACTGTAGGACTATTTATGAGGAAAACAGGTGATGTAAGATAACAAAAGTTAAGATTAATATTCAAATGAACAAAATTTGAGTGAATATCAACTAAAACCCAGTTTTTATCTCAGTCTTCTGTTCCTAACACAGCTACTTAAAAAGAATAGTTAGCAGAACTTCATCAGCCTGCATTGATAATCTACCCAGACCTCCATCAGACCAATGACATGTGCAAATGCAGAGTAAGAAAGCTTAGCTTTTTTTTTTTTTTTTTTTTTGCCACAATGACCTTTCTTTATTTCCAGCAGTACATTCAGGCCTTGAGGTGTTTTTTTTTTTTTTTTTTAATTATGAATGCTTGTATTAGGTTATATTGAAAACAGATGCACAGCCATACTACATATGCATCACCGGCATGTCTGCATTTAATTATTTTGAGGCTGATATATATTTGCGCTGTATGATGTTGATATAAACATTTTTTTTTAAAAGCTTATCAGTAGCCGCCCACTTATTTGTCAGCTCTTTATAGTGAAGTAGGTAAAAATCCTCATTAAAATCCTCCATTGACTTTTCACAAATATAATATCACTGTTTTTTTTACCCTGGTCCAAGCATATAAAATATCTGAATACTGGTGATGATTAAAAAAAAGAAAGAAATGATTTGGTGCAAAAATGGCATTGGAAAACAAAAAAAAAGACAGGTACAAAACTGTGTGCATATTTTTTTCTAAGGGGTAAAGGAACTATGCATCCCACAATCCACTGTGATGCACAATATTTCTGGTATGATATCAGTATTGGCAAATGTTAGCTAAAAATATTTGGCAGACTTTAAAACTTCTTCAGATATGAAACTTTAGCTTTAAAAATCTGCCTTTATCAGCTGTAAATATTGACCGTATGAACGGATAGTAAGTGGAGTTTTAGGTTGGATCTACAGATTTTTCTTCATTTATCATCATTCCTTATTCTTTAAAGTGCATTCTAAGGACTGAAATGTGTTACTTTGTTCATCCTCAATCTTTTAATCGTGTGTTTTAAGGTCTGAAGTTTTAGATCTGAGCTACATTTAGATATTGGTATCAGTATCGGCCAAAATCTATGTTTTAATATTGGCATATCGGCAAAAATCCATATTTTAACTGATGGAAGCAGAATATGTTCTGCCAGCAGTAGAAAAAATCTTGTGCGATTGGATGGCTGTGTGCAGCATCGAATACTTTCTCTTTTGGGACAGTGGGGGTCCTGAATCCTCACACTATTATTTTCAGGGGCTAAAACATTTAGAAATCCCTGCCTAGGATGTTATGATATTGGTATTCGCAGATTTTAGCTTAATAAGTGAATTATTAGTATCAGCAGATATAAAATTTTCTTCCAATATTTACAAACAGTATTTGCCTATAAAAATCTGCCTTTGTCAGCTGTAAATATTGATCGTATGAACAAATAAGTGAGTGGGGTTTTAGGCTGGACCAACAGACCTACGTCACCTGAAGTCTTTGCTTTTATTCATCATCATTACTTACACTTTAAAGTCAGTTTTAAGGACTGAAATATATAAATTTGTTTATCCTCAAGCTTTAGATTATATGTTTTAAAGTCTGATGTTTAAGGTCTGAACTACATTGAGATATTGGTATCAAGGTCTGTATCGGCTAACTATATTTGTAAATATCAGATATTGACAATGCTTCCTGTTGTGATTACCAAAAATCATTGTTAGTGATATCTTTTCAAACTTTAAATCCTATACAAGCCTTCATTCTTGTATCTGTATTGCTGTGCGTACATTGTTAATGACTAGGGTTGGCTGTTGTATGACTTTTTTCTAAATCTGGTGCTAAATTGATACTTTTTATACAGGGCCGGTGCCTAAACAGTGCCCGAAAAGTTGTCAGGATGTGAAAAAAACATGGGACAAGAAAAGGAAACCGGTGTGACTTTAGTGTAAGTGAAATTCATAAACCTGCACTGCATCAGAGACAAACAATAAAATAAATATGTCAGTCAAAGTGATTATTTTCTTGGTAGGAAAAGGCAAGCAGGGCAGAGACATAACTCCAGACAGCAAAAAGATTTAAAGACATTAGTGTGTGTGACCATAAATCACACAAATTCCATAATGCATTTCTTGCCTTTCAGTTTGAGTGGCAGGGCGTCGCATTGTTGTGGTGGGGTATCAAGATGAAGCATCTGTGTTGTTCTCTGCTCTAGTAGGTATCAGACGTGTATGTACCGGAACCATGTTGGTTCCAGATTTTGACACTCATCCCTATTATTGAAATATATTGTAGATTGCACATACTGTATAAAGTTGTCTATAGCGCAGAAGAATTATTGTTGTCATCAACAGCTGAGATTTGAGGGTACAGAAGGTTCTACTAACCAGAGACATTGCTTCGACACTCTTAAATTGTGGATACTGTAGTTTTTCTTTGCTGATCACACCATGTTTCTCTGAAAACAAGTTTTATATCATACAAACTGCAGGAGCACATATCGAATTTTCACACGCAGGTGCTCAGGATGAGTCTATCTTGAACCAGTGGTTCCCAAAGTGGGGGTCACGACCTCCTAGTGGAGGGGTTACAAAACCTTTAGTGGGATGGGGTCACACAGTTACCGCCTTTCTTTCACTAAATTATAATTTAAAATGTGTTTTAGGGCTGTTGTGCTCTTTTGTGTGTTCTTATGCCAGCGTTAGGAAAGACCGAGTGAGGCTGGACAGCTGTGTGCAACACAGAAAGCTTTAAGACACTGAGAGACACTGGGGATGCAAAGTCTGTTGCAATGTAATTTTGGGGATCCTTGCCTTGGGATGGTTATGATATTATAGCTAATAATCAGATTTGCTGTGGAGAAAACCAATGGGACATTTACCCCAGCCTCACAGTCCTTGTCTGTTGGATTTTCAACTTTAGTTTGGTCTCAGCCAAATCTATAACATTTTAAAGCTGTGAATTACAAGCAAGTTACTTAAAAGATAAATTGATTTTCTGCAAAAATGTAAAAGATTTCACCTAAAGCCCTGATCACAGTTTGCAGTTGAAATATCCCATGTGGACCTGGATGTTGATAGAACATGGAAGTATTTTGCATTTTAGTTCAATTCTGGTTGAGTTCTCATGCTGAAGCCTTATTTCGTCAGTCCACCTGGAAGCATTCGATCTAAATAAGCATAAAGGAAACAGTAATATGGCTGGTGGCCCTGCAGATCTGCAGTAATGATTGTGGATGAGTACAGTGAGAGAGCAGAGGGACACAAACATGATGGATGCAGTGGTTGGAGAGGAGACGCTCACTGAGAGACAGCGCAGGAATGTGGATGAGTGAGTGAGCGAGGGGAGTGAAGGATGCTGCGTGTATCAGGGTGTGTTTTCCCAGACCTCGCCATCCCCTCTGTTTGACCCCGTTTTATGGCTCTTTTACAGCCCTGCATACTGTAGCAGTCCAGACCCCCCCCCCCTTTAGAGAGCCTCAGGCAGGGTCAGCTGGCCCTTTACCCTACGCTTACCAACAACCCAGCCCCCACCCCAAACACTGATCCCCCTTTAATTCAGTCCAGATTTGATATGAACTCCCCACTTTTCCCTCTTTATCTCCATTATTTTCCCACACACTCGTTCATCAAGGCTGCAGCAAAGACTCCTGAAAAAATAGACTCAAGCAGGTGTTTCTAACATTTAATCCATTAATATTAGTGAAAAATTCTGCACAAATATCTGTAATTAAGAACACATTATGGCTCATGTTTTCTCTGCAGTTGCATTAAATCCTCATTTATTATTAAAAATGTTTTTGGCAGCAGGCATACAGGAGTGGATAGGCTAATTATTCATGAACTGTTAGAAGGAAAAAAATGATTTTTCTGAGTTAAAATAATGTAAGAGCTGCAGAAATTAAACACATGACCATCTTATTAAACAAGGTGCGATATTATGGGTTAAATTCATAATCTGTGCACAAGTAAGCTTCAATTTTTACCGCATTAGCAACACAAAATCATGTGCTCTATGCTGTAATAAAGTTTAATGATCCCTAAGTGGTCAGTAAGCACATGGTTAGGCAAGATATGACAGGAAAAAGTTATCTAAACTGTTATGGTGATTAAAAAACATGCTCTGATTACATGTGATATTTTATAACTAAAACTTAAGGGGAAAAAGCTACACACTTGCAAAAAAATGTCCGTGTATTTTGCAAAAACAGCTCACTTTTACACCCATTTGTATCACTCTGATATTTAACATAAAGACCACTGAGGAACAAAAGCCCTTCAACACATAAAATTGTTCTAAAAAAACTGAGCCTGTCAAGAACATGAACATTGTCAGGATTTTTACCTTTTTAATGTAAGTTGGATTAAGTTTGGTGTCACTAAAAAATCTGATATTTTCTACATGATAAATATAGAAATGTCTAATTATTTTCATTTATTTTATGTATTTATTTGTAACGTGGGACAATGCACATTAATGGACATAAACATGTAAATGTGCCAGATTGTAGCCATAGGCTAATTTCCATCTGTAGTCCCCAGCAGGTTGATGGTATATACAACATAGAGTTAGGGTAATACATTTTTATTTGGAAACTGTAAAAACAGACCCACATTATTTATATTAGAAATAATTTTCATTTAAAACAACAACAGTGAAATCATGTAATTAAACATGCATTTAAAAGATGAAAATCCTGTAAATGTTGAAGAACTTGGTTGAGATTCTGATGATGCACTAAGGTCTGTTAGGGGTCAGGTAGTGGGGTACAGCCATATGGAATGAATGGGATCAGTTCTGCAGACCCTCTTGCGTCTAAGTCCTGAGGATTCCTATACTTAGCTAAGAGGCTAGCTGAGCCCCTTTAACATATTAAAAAAATCAAAATTTTGTCACGGACATGCTTTTATACCATCATAGTATGATATACCATGAACTGAAGAATGTTGAGCAAGCAACCAAGTGATGATGGAGCATTCACGAACAAACTTGTCCTATGAAATGCCTTTTTAATGCAAGCCAGTTTAAGTGCCAGTTTCTTTCCTCCATCCTTTGTCGTTATTTAATCCATTTTTAAAAAGACGAACTGGGGGTGCAGATGGGGTAGCAGTTAGGTTGCACCCAATGTACACAGCCGGGTCCTTTACTGCATGTCTCTCACCCACTCTCTCATCCCTGTTTCTGATTCTATCCACTGTCCTCCTTTTTGATAAATGCATAAAAAGGACAGAAAATATCTTAAAGAAAACAAAAAAGGCCAAATTGTTAACAAATGAAGAGCCGTTTGGAGCCGAATAACCAGCTCTACTGAGCTGAACAAATGATCTAGATCTCTAAAAAGAGATGTATTTCCCATCAGAATGAGCAAGGCTGGATGGACATCAGATGAAGATCAAAGTTTAATGTGCTAAAGCATGCCAAACTGTACTGAACCAAACCAGACTGCTTTTTGAGGCTGGACCACAGTCAAGCATTTCATGACACCAGGCTGTTTTGATTCCTGCCCGCTGCTGTCTCTCCATGAGTTATTATTGAACTTTTTTTTTTTGGATGTAAAAATTTCACTACACAAAAGAAGCTTAGGAACTGGGATTTTTTAATTTCCACACTTTGAACTCTTGGTGTAGTTGCAAACAGCTCAAAACATGGCCTTTTTGGTAGTGTCTCTATGCAGAAATCACTTCCTGCCCCGCATCAGGAATTCTCTGCTGCGTGGCGTCATCTAGAACCTACTGACAAGAATCAACCTTTGCTTTGTCCACTGTGCCTTGCATAGAGTGTTTTGCTGGTGGGGTTTTGCACCAAGCATGGGTAAGGCAAAGGCAGGCGAAGGCCTTATACTTCAAGGGGCCTGAATATATAGCCTGTAGGTAGTCATCATATGTCTAAAAGCACCTCAATGATGAAGATGTGAATAGATTTGAATGTGGTTAAGGGTTTAAGAGTTAATGAAATAGTAACAAAAGACTTTGTGATTGTCCAAAAACATCTCTGAAGAGGCCTCATGGCCCCAACAGCAAGGTCCAACCCCCTCAAAAAGCCCCAAAATGTCTTCAATTCAAGCACATTATAGTGAGGAACATCCCTGTGGACCTACTGAAACAATGAATTGTTAGATTGTTAAGCTATAGAAAGGAATGCATAAATAAAAATCAATGATTTGTAGCAGAAGAACTAAAGTTGCACCAATAGTGAGCATATATTTTAGGTTTTTATTGGCTCCACCTGGCCTAGAGGCATGTTAAAATATTATATGGTACGTTTGAGTTATGATGCTGTTCTAAGAGCTGATAAAGTTGTTGGGGATTGGAGTACTTCTGTTTCAGAGTTGGGTTTGCCTTTTTGTTCTCTGTTGTTATCATGACTGAGTCCTTTATCTAACACTGCTGAATTGTCATTTTATTCAAAGTGGATTTATATTCTTGTTAAAGTTTCCCTATTTTCTACATTTATTATAAAAAAGGTTAATATTTAAAATACGTTTGCTTCCATGTGAAACAATCCCCCTTTCTTTCGTCTAAGCTGGTCTAAGTTTACTGTATCCCCCTCCCCAGCCTTCACTCTGCTTTAACTCTCTCACTCACTGGAGATGATTTATGAGCCTTTCCTTCTCTTTTTTTTCCCTCTGCTCACATTTTAGAACGAGCTGACCTGGACCTGGAGCTGTAGATGTACAATCATACCTCTTTCAGTGTCTTAAAGCTCATGTATTGATAAATTTAGGTGCTCAGAGCTTAATTTGATCCAACACAGATCCGTAGAAAGAACAGGCCTGTATACTTACATTTGTGCGTCGTATTCATCCTTGTCAGAATGCAGAATTCCCTGCGCTCTACTCTAACCTATAAGTCTCTCATTTTGGCCTAGTGGAGTCTGCTGTGGTCATTGATCCAGGAACAGTCGCACGCCCAGGGGAGGATTACTAAAGCTCAGTGGCTTGAGCGTTGCCTGAAACTTAACAATTTCAGCTAAAAAAACTCCAGATACAGTAAAAATCTGTGTGCAGTGTACGGTAAATCAGCTCCACAGCTGATTCTGTGTATAATCCTCCCCTCACAGGTCTGTAACTTCCCCCCCGTGACCTTCGTTTTGCAGAAACATGCTGACTCAGGTCGCTCTGCTCTCAGGTTTAACAAGGTGAAAAGTAACAAGAAGGAGGAAACTTTTTCCTCTCTAAAAATCCAGGAAAATAAGGAGGACGCATGCAGTAAATATCACTAACAAGGGGATGCCGTCCTCTTATCCTGTCTTAAATCACAGCAGGCCGTGTGAGTAGCTCCTCAGTCCTGCAATGAGTGCTCAGGGCAGAGTTTCACCTCTACAAACAGGAACTCTGGGAACGAACAGACAAATAAATAAACCTCAGCAGGGAGAGAAAACAGAGCAAACCAAACCAGGAGAGGGGGAGACGGACACAGACCCTCTTGGTCAGACATATACTTGCTGTTAACTGTGCAGATCCATGACAGCTGCCACGTGACGCCGAATCTTTCTAGGGTATCAAGAATTAAAGCAATGTGGATGTGAGATCCAGAGGGGATGTGGATGTGACATCGACCACAGTTATCCACATCCATGTGTCATTTTGCTGCACAGCCAAAAACATGTCTGTCAAACCAGCTGGGACTGATCAATTCGGTTTTAGAGGACAAACATGATAACTAAAAGGGAATAAGATCTGTGTTTGGTTCAGCAAGTGACCCTGTAAACAGATGACTTTCAGCTGAGTACATTCATGTCTGTGTTTGTATTAGTTTAGTTTTTCATTATGTGATGAGTTTATTTTGACATCCCAAATGAAATATTAAACCAGAGAGGCATTTGCAGAGATCTTCTCTGTTTCAAAGACAATGACATCAAGGCTTAAGGCTATAGACCTATTTGGCTGAATGTCACCAGTTAAACCATAACACCAGGACTATCACTTACAGTGTTATTTAGCAGAGGCTTTTATCCAAAGCAACATCTGAGACACAGACAGGTGCTCATGGCCTTGAGGACCTTTCCCCAGGGTCTGTACTGGTTATTGATTGTGCCAAGATTCATTTTTGAACCCTAATCTGTTATACCGAAGTCAGCTATGTAAACCAGAGCTATCCAGCTGCTTTTCTCCATGTACAGAGGAAAAAATTAGAGATGAAGTGATGTTACTGTTGATATATGATGTCTCAATTAGGATTATTCAGTCACCTCTTCTTGGATGGTTATCATGTTTGTAGTTTACATCCTACACATCCAGTACTTGTATACAGTTTAAGGACTCTCTTGTGCCCTCTTGTGCAATGGTTCCCAACCTGGGGTCGGGGACCCTCATGGGGGGCGCAAGGCTGTGTCTGCTCTAAGGTTATTAAACTTCAATTTATTCATTTTAACAAAAATGATGATTAAACACACGTGTGTGTGGACTACTTTGTTTACATTTACACAGTAAGAAAAATGAAAATTGCTTCTACAGAAATACATTACTTTTTTCTATTTGGATCCCCAGGGGCCTTAGCTCTTCTACAAATAGGGGGACTCAGGTTTAAAGGATGGGAACTACTGCTCTAGTGGTCACATGGCAGCAAAAATAGAACGACCAAAAAGTGTAGGCAGACCCCAGCACTAGTGTTGTAGTACTCGATAACATTCTTGATCTTGAGATCGGTATCAAGACCACATTTTGAATGTCTTGGTCTTGGTCTCTGACTCTAGAGCATTTTCAATCTGTCTTGTCTCAGTCTCAGACAGGCCAGACTCAGGATTTTCCATCAAGACCGGTGGAGACCAGCTCTGATCTGCTATTCTTCAACTTCATAAATGTGATAATAAGGAGAAGCACCTGCTAAAGCAACAAACAGCTGCACCTGCACAAACTTAGACATCTGTCCATCTTATTTCTAGACAGAAATATCTCTGAACACTCACTTTTGGCCTCATTCACCATCTTATTTTCAGATATCTAAAATAATTCCGTACTTGTCAGTGGCTTTTACACACATACAATGATTTATTTTTTAAAAAAAGCTAGTTGAACAAATTTGTTAAGATTTGGGATTTTTGCATGTTGTGCTTGGAAAGAGTTGCAGACACCTTGTTTTTAGCTGTCAAATGTATTAAAAAGAAAACTGAAATTAAAGAAAGAATGTAAAAGACATCAAATACTGACATTTTCATGTACCAGAGTAGGATAACAGCAAAAACTGCTGTATTTTATCTCTATTAATTGTGATAGTAATAAGTTTAATTATCAACTGTAGTGGCAAATGGTGAAAGCTCTCATTGCCACTGAGGACATGTCAAAAACTGTGGGTCCTTGAATGACCACTCGGGGCTGGCTGTGAAAACAATGAAATTCCCGTTAGGCCTCATATTAAAATGTCCATTTTTATAGCAGAAACAAACATGTTTACAACCAAATTAAACAAATGATTTTGTCTGAATAGCCCATGCCTTTGTTGGAACACAATTTACAGGGTGTTTAGTTTTCATAAATTATGCATTTTGATTGTAATAAGCCAAGATTATGAGCATGACTTAGTTGTCTGATAAGTTGTATCTGTCTAAGAGGAAGCTAAAGGCCCAGCTTAGATGCACATTGTTGGACTTTAAAATGCCTCTTCATAGGGGTGACATGACTACATTCATGTTGTATACATACACTGAAATGTCCAGCTGATTAGACATTGAAGTATTCTAACAAATTTATGTATGTTTAATGAAATAAGCCTAATTTTTCATCTTAAATCAGAGCTAGACTGGAATATTCAATGGCATACAGGGTTAGAAAAAGTTCTCTGTACATCTTTCATAATGTTCCTCTAACCCTTGCAGCTACATTGGAGGTAGAAGGTAAAATCTTTACACTTTGCCATGTCCTTTTAACCTTATTTAGCTCCTCTGCTCTTGGATGAAGGACGAGATGCCTCGAGGCGACTCACAGCAGACACAGAGCAAAAAGTCTTTGACAATTTGTCTCCCTGACCCCGACTAACCTGCAGCGTCAGACTTCACAGAGCTGTCGAGCTCCCATCTCTCCCCTCTGGCCATCTCACCTCCCCTCTCCGTCTCCAGGTCACTGCCTGAGAACAGGAGCTTCCTCAGGTTGTGAATTACTGAGTCTGTGAACAGACGAGAGAAAAAGACTGAGTAAGGCTTCCAGTCCTGAGGCTAGAGGACTGACTGACAAAACAGAGATAAAGAATGAATAGATCGGAGGTGATGTGGGATGAACAGGGTCAACTCAGAGGTGATGAGAGTCAGAACTAAAAAACTACTGCAGCGGGAGAACTGTGATTATGTTGTTTGTTAATGTATAATGGAGGCACAATTATGTGTGTTAAAATACGTCCGATCAACAGCTTATCACCCATTTATCTTACATAAATGGCTGCAACTTAATTAGAACTCAGCAGTTCTAGACATCACCCTGAATCCAGCAGGTGTCAATGAGACTACATTCATGTTTAATACACTCACTGAATTTACCTTGAAGTTAAAACTAATGAAATGAAATAAATGATCCAATGATTGCAGTACTTTTTAAAGATATTTTTAGAATTTTTTATGTCTATCCATCCATCTTCTACACTTCTTGTCCCATTTGGGGTTGCAGGAGTGCTGAAGACTGTCCCAGCTGCTACTGAGCAAGGAGTGGTGTAGACCCTGGACTGCTGACATATAGAGACAAACAACCAGGCATGCTCTCACTCACACCTAGGGTCAATTTAGAGTCACTAATTAACCCCACAAGCATGCCTTTATACTGTGGGAAGAAGCCAGACTACCTGCAGAGAAAGCATGCATGGAGAGAACATGCAAAATCTACACAGACCCCGTCTGGCCAACAATGTAAATTTGGGTCCAAATTCCTCACTAAGGAGTTGGAGGTGGGTCTTGCTGCTAGACCACTTGAAAACTGTTGATCTCTACCGCTTATCTTGTTTAGGGTTGCAGAGGAGAAGGAGCCAATCCTAGCTTTCACTGGGAGAAAGGTGGGACACATCCTTGACCTCTTGTTATTAATCTAATCAGCATGTTTTTGGTCTGTGGGAGAAAGCTAGAAAAGCCTGAAGAAAATCCACACAGAAAAGCCCTGTCCAAACCGGGAACCTTCTTGCTGTGAGGCAACAGCTCTAACCCCTGCAGTATCGTGGATCCATAGTTTTCACAATCAGCTAATTCGACCTGTTCTCCTCATCATCTTTGAAGAGAACATGCATGCATACCAGAGATACAGATACAGTCATCCATCTTGAAGATGCATCTGAATGTAATAGCTGTGTCAGTGCAGGGGTGAAATCCCCCGGTGTACCCGACTCCAAAAACCACTTAATCAGCTCAGATCACAAGTGATTTAAAGTGAGTGTTTGTGCAGCTGTGCAACTTGAATTTGAATCAGAGTTTTACAGTGCAGAGTGCGGTTTTTGGTTTTACAGTGTAATAGAGAGAGCAGGACTGTGAAGGTGAATAAGACTAATTCGCTCTCAGAGGGGGATGGATGGATACACACCTGCAGAGTGTGTCCACGTACAGTGAGCTCACGGTGACAAATGAGCGCTACTGCAAGCATGTGGACTCAGATGCACATGCACTAGCACACATCCTCGATTTTACCTCCACCCTCACTCTCTCCATCTCTACGTCTGTCACCACCAGAGGATTATACAGCGGGATACCTTACACCACTGTTACAAAAAAACCCAGCCTGGAAAAGCTTTAGTCAGAGCAGAAAACACAACCATTCATCTCTCCGCTCCCTCGTCGCTCCTTCACTCTTTCTTTTCCATCTTTTTTTTTTTTGTTTCCTCTTCACTTTTTCCCCTCTCAGGTTTTCTCTGCAGCATCGGAGTAAACTTTATCCGTTTGTTTTGTGCTTACCTATTCAGTTACACGGGCGTGTGGGGAGTTTGACGTTTAGATTAATGTAGTCTCACTGTGCTGATTATGCCGGTGTCACGCTGTGGTTTGGTGATAATAGAGGGCGTTGAACTTTAAAGGAGACAAATTAGGGCTCACTTGTAAGGGAGTAAAACACCCTCTGAAACAGGAAATGCTTCTTTGATTTAAATATTAAAGCTGCAGCAGAATATTGGTTTAAAATTTCACCAGGAAAATATGTGCTTCAGGTAGGCTCTATGATTTTTCTAGATTTTAATTTTATTACAGAAGAGAGAAAAATGGAAATTCAGCATCATTTTGCTGCTCTGATAAAACTGAAACAAATGTAAGTGCTTCAGCAATATTAACAAGAGCTGCTACTTACTAATGCACTGATAATACCAGTGTTTACATCAACAATTAAGCTGATTTCTGATACTAATTTCTCATTTATTAGGTTTTTGTATGCAAGACTTCTACATTACATGTTTTCTAAGAGAGTTTCTATGACAGTGTGTTACTGAAGCTCAGCTCTCATTACACTGAGATATTCATATTAACACCATGCATTATGGCATTTTAGGGGCAAAAGAGAGGACAGAGCTAGAGCTCTTCATATACAAAAACATCAGACCATAAACTATTGAATATATTGGACAAAGCCAGAATGATAAATATCATTCTATTACCTGGGGGGGACGTTTTAGTACACTTCACAGAGGTCAGCGTATGGAAACTGAGTTTTAAACTGGCTTTAGATTAGAGCTAGGCTATTGATCCAAAATTAGATTAATCGCAATGTGCATAAGGTGCAGTTTTTTTTGTTTTTTTTTTACCTGAAATTTTGGTCATAAATGCCTCTACTTTCTTCATTTTTATACTTTTTCTTATTAAATATGAGAATGACAAATACAAATAATGACCCTCTTTATTACAATAATTCATATCCAATTTGCACTGTAAGTCAAAATCATCACAATTAGATCTAATATTGTATTGGCTGTAATATAGAATGATTTATTGCTTGTTTTTATTGATTTATTCATTTTGTTGGAAAAAACATAAGATGAAGAACTTAAAAAATAATCACATCTAAATTCGCAAGCACAATATTGGGGGAAAAAATTGCAATTAGATGATTTTCCAAAATCGTTTAGCCCTACTTTAGATGAACCTCAAAAGAGTCAAAAGAACTGCTGGCCCAGGACTAGTAATAACCTGATAATTTGAAAATTTCTCCCTGACATCAGTGTTTGGTATGCTGCATTCCCAAGTCCATAATATATTTAAATTTGCAGACATTTCTTTTATTCAGATTTATCTTTGGGCTTTTTAGTACCTTTATTCAACAGAGGAGGACAGTGGATAGAGTCAGAAATGAGATGGAAGTGGGGAGAGACATGCGAAAAAGGGCTACAGGCTGGATTCAAACCGCCAGCGTACATGGGTCATGCCTTAGACCACTAGGCCATCTGCGTGCCCAAAGTTTGCATTTCTGAAGAAAAACATGGAAAATGTGAAATTTTATTTCCATGACTCATAAACTAGTGAACAATCTTCCCTAACTTCCATTGTGCATCAAGTCACCTGTGCATATCTGCAGCTGATCAGACAGAGGAGGAAAGTCGCGCATCTCTCCTGTTCATGTATGGGAAAAGGAGATGCCTCATGTTGAATATGAACTTCTCTCGCTACTTTTAGTAGTTTTCATACAGGTGATGCGATTGAATATTACTCTGTAGACGTTATATTTGGGCTTCTCCACAAGCCTTCTCACTCAGATCAGCTGTTACACTCAATGTCGAGGGACACATTTTATATCAAAATAGTGTTACATACGTTATCTACGGCTGAATGATATTGATATTAGATCAGGCACTTACAAAGAGAACTGTAGGGAGAAGAGAAGAGCAGAAGCCATGTGTGGATGAAGAGAGCAGCGGTGTGCATGCACATTTGGACAGCAGAGTTCAAATAAATAAGCTGCTATCAACTGATACCAGTGTTAAATTGATGTATTGGTGCATATTATATAGTATTCATAAACATTTTTCACTGTATTTTTTGTGCAAATGTCAAGGGCTGAAAAAACATCTTGTTTTTGTTGTTGTTTTCTGTTATCCAGTCAGAATCTAAAACCAAAAAACTCTGTTTACTATCAACCATGACTCCAAAAGCAGAAGTTACTATAAAAGTCTTAAATGACATTTGACATTTATGCATAGAAAATAATAAAACCGAATAATTCATCATCAAATTGTGTGCCATATTGTGTTTGGAAAAGTTTTTTATGATAAGGTGATAAAAAATGTCTCAGATGAAAGGAAAAGTACATGAAGTAGTGAGATGACAAACAACTGATTTCTTTTAACAGGTATTTGTTTAGTTACGAGACATGAAGTAATCAGATTACTGTGCTGTGCTGCCTCTGACAGCAGAGCCGGGTTTGTTTCCTCAGAGCTCACAGGAAACTTTCCCTTTACTCCAGAAACATCTGCATCATGTAAAACCTCAAACAGCGTGCAGGATAACTGGCATGTGTTCATCGCCCGAGGCGTCTCCAGAGCTTCAGTTTCCTCATGTTTGGTTATGAGTGCTGTGACACGGACTTCACCTCCTGCTCACTGAACTCTGACTATTTCAAACCCAGTGCTGTGTGAGAGAGAGAGAAAGAGAGAGAGAGAGAGAGAGAGAGGGAGAGAGAGAGAGAGAGAGAGAAAGAGTGGGGGTGGAGGGGGGTTGTATATTGCCCGCATAATATGTGAAATCGTTTTCAGAGCAGGTGTGTGTTTTTGTGAGAATCATATCCGACCCTGAGGTGCCATCTGAGAGTGAAACAGACAAGTCCAAACATACATCTCTGTCTCACATACATACAGTTCAATCTCTGCATTTTACCCACATTTAAGCCCTAAGTGGACAACTTTATAAAGTTTCACAGAAGTGCTTGATGTCCTCATAACTCAAATAACTCAGGTTTGTTTGGTCCATTTGCCATATGCTTTGATTTTACGGTTGGTTTCAGCAGTACTTCCTCATCCAGCCTCCATCTACTACATCTTCACTCTCTCTGGGTTCTTCCCTCTCTTTATCTCTCTGCCTCCTCTGCTCACATAGAAACAAACAGGAATCCCAGGTATGCTGCGTCCATGCAGGTCAGTGAAGAGGAGCTCTGTGAGTGTGATTGAAGCCGTCCTGCAGCTCTGGGCTCTGATATGATGAGCAGATAAACTCTGAGATGAAAGCTTTTAAACGTCTTTATCTCTGCTGCTGGTCTCGACCTTCATGTCTTTGTTCTGCTCTTTTCTCCAGCAGTGGGGAGAAAAAATGTTGTGTCATGACTTTGACATAAATACTGGCACTCTGTGTTTATTCCACTGTGGAGAGTCTTGTTTTTATCTCATTCTTTAAGCATTGTTGCATATTGACTGTTTGCACATCAGTGCTCTGTCATTTTTCATTTAAATGAGTCTGATTTGCATTTATGGCACTTGTTGGCAACCCTAAAATTCACAAAACAGCAACATGAATAACAAAAGAATACATTCCTGAACAGTTATACAGAGTTCATATGTTCTGTATTTTTTTTTATTTAATTATGAGTGTAACAGTAATTTTAAAGCAAATGCATGAAGTTTAGAAAGTCTTTCTACAACGGCTGCATGATATTTGGAAAAATTGACATTGCAGCATTTCTTCTTTATGCAATATCTCACAAATGTAATTAAAAAAGAAAACTACAACAGAAAAATGCAGTGAGTTTTTTGTAAGTTAACATTTTCAAACTATATTTCTTCTTCTTTTTTTTTAAGTAAGAAGGAGTAAAGGTGAAGGCAGAACAGAGAGCAACACGTTTCTCTATAAACTTGTGATTATGTGACTTAACGTCATGAACCATTTCTAACCATGTTCAAAGTTAACTTTAGTCTACAGCCCCATGAGTGTACCCTCTAATTAAACTAGGTCTCCCTGTCTTCAGCTGCCTGCTGTGACTCTCCACACTGCTGCACACTTCTGCAGCTGTAAAGTAAACTATCAGTGACACATCTGTGCCGTTAACAGACCCATATGTAAACACATATGGCATATATTGACAAGTACTGGGAGGAAGGGCTGCTGATATCAGGAATACACTTACTTAAGATCCATTTCATGTTGAGTGTCTGCCTTTGGCAACATGCTGGTGTATCTTTGATGAAGGTCATACACAGTGTTCAGTTAACTGACTGCTTAAGGCAGGGGTGTCCAAACGTTTTCCACCTAGGGCGACATACAGAATATTATAAGGATGGTAGGGCCACTTAGGATACTGAAGTCAATAAATTCAGTTTAATTTAGTTAAATATGTGCTTAGTGATTGGATATGCTCAAATGGCTAGTTAATAGCTGACAAGGCAAATAGCCAGTCATTTCAAGGATTTGAAGGGGGCCGGTCAGATTTCAGGGAAGCCCTGGCTCCAGGATGATGCTCCAAGCACCAGCCTTATTTAAGTCATGAGAAAAGCACATCAATAAATTGCCCTGTCAAAATGTTTGTTTACAGAATTAACACAGTAGTGGTGCCTAGGATGAAACTCAACTATACACTAATCCAAATAAATTTATATTGTCTTCATAAACTATGATTTTTCTGTGTTTTCTGATTGACAGGCGAGTGTAGTTTTGTGTTATTTTCCTGGACGAGCCCCCAATGTAACACAAAAGTATACTTAAATGTCAATAAGAAAACATAAAATACACACTACAATCGCTACCATTCTGACCTAAGGTGATATCAGTAAGACTTTTAGTGTAGAAACAAGAAAACTTTTGGAATGCACGGATAACGTAAAAGTATCATGACATGTTATAGGTCATGTGACTAACATCATACATCCTGATTACTGCACATGTGCACTAAAAAGACATATCCTGTTCTATTTTCTATTTTTTTTTCTAATTGATTTCAAATAACATGATCATGCCTCTTACATAGCAAAGTAGAGAACATTATGATCTAGATGCAGAATTTGTTCATTTCAAAAGTGCGTGTATTATTTACAAAAGTCTAGACTGCTTGTGAGGGAAATCTCTGCTAGCAGTAGCAGTGCTTACTCAGCTTTTTTTGTAAATATTTTAAAAGTACCGGATGTTACTACACTTTAATGTTAAAACTGGCAGCTTCAATGTAAAGCTAACTCATCCACACTTTAGGAACAGCCATTACCATTCAGATCATTCTACCAAAGAACAAAACAAACTTAAAATCATGAACACAAACTCTGTGCAAGTCAGCTGCATGGATGGTGCTTACAAACACGTTAGCAACATTGGCGTGCTCACTTCAAATTATGTTGTCAAAATCATGTTGCGCATTTCATCTTGATATCTATTAGCTCACGTTCAGAGTGATGCCAAAAAAAAAAAGATTTCTCATCTCATGCATCATAGGTTAAGTAAAGCATTCTTTAGAAATATTAGTAGAAATGCAGATAGATGCTCTAAAGTTGTCAGAAAATAAATATCTCTGTGAAGCACAGGTATGTAAACCTTGTAATTATCTGTAAACAATTGGAGTCAAAAGGACCTCATAGTCAGAGGATTGACCTCTTCCTGACCTCTTCCTTACACCATGACCCAGACTGAAGCTCTGCTACGGTTGATTGTACTGGACTTATAAGGAAACTCTTTTATGCTACATTTAGATCATGGACATGTGCATTCACTGGCTATCCCTCTAATGGCATATTAAGAATGAAAAACACTACATCAACTTCATACCCTCCTTATTTCATTCATGACTTTCTCTTACCCCTCCTGGACCCCTGCCCCATCCTCTCCTCTCACCTCTACTCTCACCCACTTCCTCCTGCTTCTCCTCAACCCCTTACAGGTTGGCCAGAGTGAGATCCGGCGATGATTAACCTTTAATTAACCAAACGTCATTGCTTCGTTCTCATGCTCTGAGGGCTTGTTTTTCTGCCTGCTTGCAACCAGATGCTTGTTGACTAAAGCCAGCAACAGAAAATAGGCCTCATTACCCCATCTGCTCCCTAAAGCTTTGTGCAGGCAAATGATGCTGCTGTTTCCTTTTAGCCAGTTTAAAGTTGCTGGAAACTGGTAATGTAATTGTGTTGACGTGGTTATTTGGCGTCCATCGGAGCATGTTAGTGGGGTTGGATGCTGTGTCCTGAAACAATGACTCAATGAAATATTGTGAATCTGATTTTTCACCATATGTTCTGAGGTAAGCTGTGGGTTTCAGAGATGTGAAATCAGCTTAATAAGTTCTGCCATGTGGCGCTGCTGTTGTATTTCATATGAGGACACGTTTAATTCAGTCAGGGCAGAGCATCAACGTAATGCAACTTTGCTGTAGACGTTGCAAAAGATTCACCAAAAATACAACCCCATTTCCTAGAGGCTGTTGTGTAAATGTAAATAAAAACAGAATGTGATGTTTTGCAAAACACTGAAACCCATATTTAACTGAAAATAGCACAAAGATAACATATCAGATGTTGAAAATGAGAGGTTTCACTGGTTTTGGAGAATATATGTGCCCATCTTGAATTTGATGACAGCAGTGTCTTTCAAAACAGTTGGAATAAAACGCTGGAAATATTGTGAAATGCTAGAGACAGCACCTCAAAATGAATTTTGTAAAAGGCTAGTTACACAATTATGAAAAAAGAGCCTAACAGAGAGGCAGAGTCTGTCTAAAGAAAAGGCAAGTAGCAGTAAATATAAACCTGTCCCAACTTTTTTGAAAAGTATTCCTGGCATTTGATTTGAAGGGGAGCTTTAATTTCCATAATAATGCAGCTCTTGCTCTGAACAATTTTGTGATTTTTTTTGTCCTATTGTCAGTCTAGTATTACATATCGATGTTTTGCAGATGATCAGATTCTGTTTTTATCTACATTTTAAACAAAGTTCCAGTTTTTTTAGGAAATGGGGTTGTACTTGAAAATGTTTGTTTTGCTCATCTGAATAACTGAAAAGAAAATTACAAATTATTGCTAACCATTGGTTTTTAGACTACTGTTTTGACACACCAAGTCATGCTCTCCATTGAGTTTTTAATCAGATTAGTATTAACAAGGACAGGCGAGTTTATATTTATACAAAAGCAATTCAAAGGACTTTACGGAGTTTAAAACAAAGCATATATGTCACTTAAATCATTAAAATAAACAACTCTGATTAAGCAAAACACAAAATATTTGAAACATCAGCCTAAAAAAAAGAGAACAGAAAAAATAAGATATAAGATTAAAAAATATATTAAAACAAATTCAGATTGGAGGATGTTGCAGTGTTAGAGTTCTCTACAGCAGTGATTCTCAACTGGTCTTGCGTCAGGACTCACCACCAACTCCTTAGTGAGCAATCATGACCAAAACTTTATATTTTTCCAATCATATTTATCTAATGAACGGTGCTGTTTGGACCTCAGACAGTACAGAATGTGCATTGTGGGAGGGGCAGTCGCCCAGTTTCATCTCTACTGCTTTGAGAATGGCGCAAATGAATCTAATTGCAAAAAATGCGCATGGACTTTTTCTTTGTATGTATGTAGATATTTTGAAAAGCGCTGGCCACCGAATGTTTATTTTTTCACCGTTGTGTCCCCAAGAGATGGGAGAACAAGTCTGTGTAAAGGAAAGGCTTTATCACTAATGTTTTCTGTGTGTTATAAATGTGTATCTCTGAGCTTCTACTTCTGAATGTTTTTTTTCTTTTGTCTTTATAGTCCTATAACTTTTTTAAAATCAAGTGACATTACTGTAGTAGAAATATTCTGCCCAGGTTGTCCTGAAAAAAGGATGTATAGAACTTGACTGTTTACCACAGGGTTGATGTTTTACAAGCTTTTTTAGACATAAAGTCCAGGTGAGACATGATGGTGAAAAAATAGCAGTGAGCTCTAAGGGTTAAGGAAAAACATCTGATCAAAATTTAACTCTTTTTCTAAATTGTTTCTCTACACTTAAATTCTTGTACCTTGTGAGTTGCCTACTTCTGGCCTTTATAAAGAATGCATTGTTTCAGGCATTATCAAATGGGATTAACTTCTAAAACAGAGAAAGTGTGGCCATAGTGTGGGGGCTTCAAAGGAAGGATGTCCTCATTGAGCTCAGTCAAAAATCACCTTCTATGCAGATGACTCTCAGATAAAACTTACTAAAACTTCCACACTGACATGCCTGACTCCGTGTATTGAAATGTAAGGTCTGACCTCTGCTGCTTCATCTTATCTGTCCTCCATAGACCCTCCAGACAGACCCTCCAGGTGTTCATACAGAGTCTTGCTGGATAGTCGCATATTTGATCTACACAGATAAGTTGTCTTCCAGTAGTACTGCAGATAAGGCACTATCTGTGACTAGTTGAAAATTGCATTGTTATTTCAAGTTGATGGGTTTCTCCTTTCTCAACTTTGTCTTATTCTTACTATAATTTGATTCATGGACTGGCTTGTATCTGTATCGCTGGGTGTAGTTGCTATGAAGGCCTCTAACTTAACCTAAATGTTTCACCTGAACCTAATCTCTGTATGAACTCCCACTGGCTTTAACCTCAGCATCATTCATCCACGGTCCACTGAGAAGAGGACGGGAGTGGGAGGAAAGGAGGAGACTGATAGTACCCTGTGGTGTGGCAAGCTAAAGCAAACAACATGTATCATGTCTGTTTGGATTAGACCTTAAGCCCGTGTCACATTATAAGCTCTATATCCCACCTGTTGAGTTCGGTCAAAGCAAACCAGTAATTTGTACTGGTATGGCCTTGTTGAACAGAGACAGGTACTTTGAAAAACCAAAGTTTATCGGATGTCTGGTAGTATCATTTTCCAGTTAATAATGAAATATGTAGTATTTTTTTTTTTTCTGCAATGAGAAATTGCGTCCAACAGCTGTTCGTTAGCTATTTGTTTACAGACATTAGTAAGGCTAAATTGCTCTTCCATGACTCACTAGTGTGTTTCAGGGTTCCAGGGTGCCTTTCTTGCACACCTACCACACACATGCTGTATAAATTACATGCCATCTAATAAAGGTGAGGTGGTGTGGTGCAGTCATTAAGCCTGTATATAATCCCATAGACTGCTGGTCTTCCCATCATCATCATCATTACTGTTCCATAACCATTTCCATAACAAAAAAGGCTGACTGTGGTCTTTGTAATGAGGTGCTCATATATATACTGCTTCCTCCCTTGTTTGATCTTTATTATTAGTATATAAGTGCTCCAAGATCAGAGGAGTGCATTTTGGTGGATCACACCATTACCCCCCTCTCTGCCCGTGCCCATCTGTCCGAGGCTGACCTATTAGGAGTGACCTTAATGCATGGATGCATTCGGCTTTTTTATTAGAAGGTATCAGTGTCACAATCTCACACAAACAGCCCCACGAGCAGCTATTGAATGTCCGGTTTCATGAGGACTCTGGACCTGGCTGAGTGCTCACTCCTTTAGTCAGCTCCAGCTTGACTTTATTATGAGGAGCCGTATCCTCTCTGCCATCAATAGGCCCTTTGTGCTTTTTTTAATGTGTGTGTTGTGTGTGTGTGTGTGTGTGTGTGAGATATAATGAAACACTGTCATCTGCACTGCCGTATGTTTGTGACCCTGGAGATACACAGCCTCTTATTTGGCTGACTTAATGACATATATTATAAAAATGATTGATGCTTCGGTGCTGTAGGTGAACACAGACGACTCGTGTAACACTCAGAGTTTTGATGCTGTTTGAAATTGAGAGTTGGCGGAGTTCGTATATATTTAGTGCCAATTACAGACTTGTTGCATTTCTATATTCCAAAACAAACATTTCATTTGATTCAGAGCCAACGCAGCTCAGAGGCTGTTGATGCTGATGTACAGGGTAGAAGTCTTCGCGTTATATACACTAGGATGTGTTCGAGTCCTGATTAGATTAATAGTGATCCACTGACACAGAGTCAGTCTCTATCAAGACCTGATTTATACACAGAATAAATATGCAGAAAAGCCATCCTTGATGCCTTTTAGTTCAGTAAATTACAGCAAGTTGTATTGTTTTCTAATTCAAGAAATCTCATAAAGGCATATTAGGACTTAAGTTTGATGTATGTCGACTTCATGGCATGTAGGGTGCTAAAAATTTATGGCAGAAAGGGGTTGGTGGTCCGAGTCAAGCTTGACATGTCGGCATGCACATGTGTCACCCTGCAGCCAAGGTCAAGCTCAACAGCATCTCTTTTTTCTGGGCCCTTTTACTTCTGGTATTATTCACCGGAACGCTGCTTGGCTTTCAGGCCCACGACTTGGGGCTCATGGCAGTCCTACTACCTGCCCAGATGGTACCCTAGGCCAGGGGGTCCCAAACTTTTCAGCCCATGGCCCCCCCTAAAAATGGCATCAGAGATCAGGGACCCCCATTCTCCCTTGAGGGCAATGAGGTGCACAATATTGCACAAAACATCATGTACAAAACTTTAGGTAGCATTTTAGGTAGTTTTTGTTACTTTTACTTGCATTTAAGCACAAATATCACTTAATAACTATGTTTATATTTTAATTTGAACTCACTTTAACAATATTTTTTAAAATAATAGAGAAAATGTATGATTTCAAATCATATAAACTTTCTCTTTGTTTTATGTGACTCTACACAGAGGCTTACACCCATAGCTGACATGCACTTTCTTTAAAAATGAAACCATGCATGGAAAGGATGCAGGCCTCAGGCTATGTGATTAGTCTACTGAGTAGCACTGGGTGACTACCAGTCTCTGAATGTCTATGGTCATTTTGTGTGTACTCTAGCGTGATATGAGTGGCTTCAGACAGCAAAAGATCTAGTCATATTTACTTGGCAGCATCGTATGTGCATTTCCTCACCCGTTTTTTCTCAGGCTAAATGAGTGCAGAAAATTCAGAGGCAATATTTTTCATCTCCTCTGAAGCCTCCTCTCTTTTCTTCTTTGCACTAACTGAAGTAAATCAACTGATGCTTATATAATCCAATATTTGACAGGTTCAGCTCCAACATCATACACTTTGTTTCAGTTGCCATGTAGTCCTGTACACAAATAAGCCAGAAATGTTGCAGCAGAACCGCAAACTGGCTATAAATCGCTCTGTCGTTGACTGCCATAGTGTTTGGGTAGTATGTAGTACTCATGACCACATGGGACAGCATTGATTTTGAGGCAAAGGAATGAACCGGTAAAGTTATTCAGTATATAAACTTAAGCAACACCTATCAAATTGCTTGTGGCTCCTACCTCCTAGCCTTTACTGCACGGGTCACGCCCCTAACCTTCACACCGTAGATATGATGTAATTCTTGAGGCTTCAACCAAAGCTTATGGTCTTTTCTTTGATAAATGCATTTTAAGATGATACCAACTAATGTTGTTACATAGGTTGTATTGCCTCTTCTTAGTTATGTCAAGTATCTGAATGCCTTCCCTGCTTGTATTTAAGCAAACAGGAGACACAATTGTGAGAGACAATGGTGCAGAGACTGAGGAACAGGCTGTCCTGGGACATAGAGTGAGACTTTGGGCTGGTTGGCGTGGAATCTGATGATTCATCCGCTGGACATTGCTTCAACTTAATTACATTTGACTTGACGTCACAAAAAAATGAGTTTGTAATCTTTGGGCTGTGTTCAGCGTGGACTCCGGCTTGCCGTCCCCAGTCTGTGTGTGTGTGCTGGTGAAGAGAGACTATTGTTCTTTAGCCATTATGAATTAGTCTCTATCTCCCAGATGTGGAACATCATCTTGTTTTTCTACATTTTTCCCTCTCTACGAGACACAGATACCCCTGATTGACAATTAATAATACACTGCTTTGCCAAGAAAAAGATTAAAGGGGGATAAACAGATAGATAATGAATGGGTGTGTTATTCTATTGCATTTGTAGCCTGTATGAGTGTATGTGAGGAGCAGGGACAGGCGGGCTGGAGATGACCAAAGCTTTATGTGAAGGCAGCTGGACTCTGAGTGATTAGTAGAGAAAAGATTGTAAAACAAGCAGGAATGATGCTGCCGGGTCCTGAGAGGGTTTTATCTGGGTGGGAGGTGTAATAACAAGGATTAAACTGAATGAAAACAAGAAAAAAAATGAGGCAGCACAGGCACGAAGAGCAGTAAGAAGCAAACTATGACCATGATAGTGATACGAGATTAGACCACACACTACTGATATTTCTGTAAGCTCCGTTTTCCTGTTTTCCATCGGAGTTTGTCATGACTGTTCCTGAGAACACTGGGTGTTCCCTTGACTTTAGACCACTCGACTCAAGATAATTGTAATTGGTGTGAAATGATTTGTCTAGGACAAAAGGTGGAACTAGTTTGGTCTTTTCTGGATATCAAAAAATCCAGCAGAAGTGGTACAACGACAAGAAACATCTCAAGTGGATCATTGTGACCACACGTGGTCACCTCTAATAGGCCCCGTTAGACTGAACTTAATACACTTTAAGTAGAGAGTAGAGGTAATGAAACTAAAGAAACTTGGAGACAGGCTGGCCTGTAGTTTGTGAGGACAGAGAGATGAGCTTTGATAAAGATAAAAGAGGAATCCAAGGATACCTCCTCTACTTCACTTATCAACAGTAGCAGCAGGGAGCGGTTGGGCTGTAAATAGCTGTCTGATTGGTTTCTGTCTGTCAGGTTTCTGGAGACGTACTGACAGGAAAAGATTTTTTTAAGTATAGCTTTGAAGATTTTGGTGTCTTTTCATGCAAAAGTTCAGTTTTTATGACAAATATTAAAGAGTATTCAGTCCTCAGAATGAGCAACACATGGAGGGCATTAACATGTCCAAAATAAACTCATACAGGAGAAGGTAATTATCCAATTAATCAAGGCTGACCTTATTCACTATACACAGCATGTATTTAGCATTGACTTTAGACTGGAGCTGTTTGAACTGTATGCTTGCCAACTCCATAAAACCTGAGCATATTTAACTATGATTATAAACAGAAAATGTGCACTAACATTGCCCAAAGCTTACTTACAACAAAGAACCAAGACAGTAAAATAAAAATAGTAACAGAGACATACAAACACATGCAGCATGCAGACTTTGAATGGCAGACAGACGGCAGGTTTGCCAAATTAGCCTCATGCCAGCCAGAAACAACCGCCTGAGGGAAGAGAGGGAGACGGAGAAAGAGAGCGTGCAGAGGGTGGAGGTAAAGTGAACTTTCCAGCTGTTGCTGTATCATGTTTGACATCAGTGTCTTGTCCTCCACCCACAGAAGAGCCTGATTGACACACATAGACACAGATTTGACCGCCCCTGAATTGCCTGGAGGCTTTTTGTAGCTCTAATCTCATGCATGTAGTCATACAAAACAAGAGCGGCCTGACACTGCATGACGTTGAGCTCTTCTTACAGCTTTTCTCCACGTTAATCCCTAATGTTCCTCCTTATTGCCAGAAATTACAGGTTAGTGTGGAGGAAGCTGCGTCTGCATTTTTAAGGAAACTGAATATCATCCTAACACTAGAGCATGACTGATCAGAGTTTTTAGGCAGATATACGTGTCAGTTAAGAGGAGAAATATATAGCATTTACAAATATGGTGGCCAACATAAGTCAGTCAGTTTGAGTTATGGAATGCACTCAGTTAAACGGTTACTTTTGTTTATCAAATATGCCAGTGTGAGTCAGTTTGACCAATTATAATTTGTAACCTATAATTTAATTCATAATCCTGGTCTATAATGCTCTTTTAAACTGTAATGACCCTCATGCCACTAAAGGCCGCTGTAGCATCAGTTAATGGTCGCTTCTTTCCTGTCTGAGCTTTCCCCTGGCACTTCACCACACGTAAATATGAGAAGCTTAGCGGTTAGCATGTAGTAGGATCAGCGCTGTATGAGAGTTTTTTCAGTAATACATGGAAATAAAGGGGTATGCAGAGTGTCAAGGGTTGAACTTATGTTTAACTACTCAACCCAAGTAAAAGGCCACATATTAAAACACGATATTAATCTGCAAAGAGGAACGAAGGCTGGCGGAGCTAGCTGCTAATGTTAGTGGGTGTGATGTGAGTCTGATACACTCTTTACAATGTAGCTAACGCAGTGACCCTGTGAGGAATTTGACTGTTTTCTAAGTATTTTTTTCTCTTTAGACTAAACCTAATTTAAATGAGAGAGAATGAAGCAGATGTGCTGCACAGAGTTTATAGCTATTACTGATTTCCTACTCTAGTCCCTTGTGCTGACTAGCAAAGGTAAGCTATTACATCCAGTACATATTCTTCTGAAAAATAAGTCTAGGCTCAAGTTTAGCTCAGTTGGTATTGCAGGTGTCCATATAGTCATATAGTCCTTCCAATCTAAGTGCATATCTTCCCCTACTTTCTTTTCCCACGTTTCCTGTCTGTCTTCAGCTGGCCTGTCAAGTAAAGGCACAGAAACCCAAAAATCATCTTTAAAACAGTCTTGATATTGCCAGTAATGTAGAGCATACATTTAGTACTAATACATCTGTAAGTGACCTTTGTTGGCCAAATGATTCGTCTGTCAGGTTGTTCTAACTCTTAAGATAACCACTTATGTGTTGCCTTATGGCGTTCGTCACTTTCAGGGGTTGGAATCTCAGGAACTTTCATGGCTTTGCTTCTGTATTTTTCATGGACTAGCTTTAGTGGGCAGGCTTTGTTTTATTGGGGATAATGGGTTCTATGCATGAACTGCTTCCACATTTGGCATTACACGGCTCCCACACTTCCAGTCAGGAGATTGAGCGCAGAAGAGAACGGCGTTTGGTGGCAAATTCGTTGTGGTTTACTGGCTGTGAGTGAGTGAGTTGCCTGAGCTGACTGTCAATGACGAGTTAAATTTAGCTGAAGATGTACATAGCAGCACACAGCAACAATGTCTCTTAACCTGTTTTTGAGACATCATTTTAGCATGGTTGGATGCCAAATGATGATGATAGAGTAAACACAAACAACAACCGAAACAAAAACCCAACAAAATGGACAAATTAAGGCAGTATAGGACAGTTTAGATTCCGTTTTGGCTTAGCACGTATCGTTGGGTGGAAGTTGTAAAGCAGCCTTGTTTTCCACTGAAAATACACTACTCCCTGCTGTGCATAGAGCCTATTAGACAGTTTCAGCAAGCTCAGATGGACAGAACATGCTGAGGACAGTCCGTTGCCATCCACTGAGAAGCTTCAGACAGGCAATGCTGTGAGTATAGGTGTTAGGCAACATGTATCAGAGAGTATTTTAAGAATATGTTTGTATAATTTGTAGTTTTGTTACAATTGAATGTGGGACTCAGTTCTTGGGTAACAATAGCAGATAGTAATGTTTTTGTAATTGTATTAGCATATATTTCATGCATTATTAAACAGTTTTCTTTTATGATGAGGAAATGTTGGTTGTTTCTCAATATCTTGACTAATATTTATTGTTACCTCTTGATAATTTAGTTGTTTTCTCAATATAGAATTAATTTCTCCAGATACTGAGTGAACAACTGAAATAAATTATCTTGTGTTAAAAAAAGGGGTTATCTTGTGACAGTGACATAAATGAGTCCAGATTTCAAGAAAATATCCAAAATAGATTAATCATTCAAGAAAAGCAGAGCAAAATTAAACCTCTTAAGGCCGCTTAGCGCTCCTGTGCAGTGGTACAGGATAATTACAACACTCTAAAAATTCAGTTGTCTGCAGAACATGCTTTGCAACAAACTTTCACTTGTTGAAACTGTGATATAAAATGCACCTTTTTTGAATTATTTCTATAATAGACTTAAATTGGCTCGATAATATCAGCCAGTTGAAAAATCTGTTGGCTCAGGTTGACCCACATGTAAAGCACTTCCTCAGCACACCTTTGAGCACAAAAGCCCTTCTCTTTTTACCTAAAACCTGCCTGTAAACACATCAGCTCACACTGCCAAACCCCAGTAAGCTCACACACACCTTTCCCTCAATACCACACAACTTGGTACCACACACAGATTTACTTACTCCGACACGCCTCCACAAACACACGCAGCTACAAGCATGTGCCCACTCAGCTCACAGATGCCTGCTTTCTGTGAGAGCGTGTCAGGATGGTAGATAAGAGCAGGAGAGCATTGAGAGGTGGATTAAAAGTTCAGGTGTGACCTTTTTACACTTCTTTATTTATTCTTAACACCAGCTTGTTTGCTGACATGTTGTCACCAAACACCCTTTCATTGAGTGTTAAAACCCACACATGCTTTTTTCTCAACTCTGGATTGTTCCTGTCCCACCTGTGAGGACGTCACAGCCTGAGCAGGGTCGTGTGCTGCAGCGTGACGTGGACGCCCGGGGGGCTCTGCTCCTGTCGCGTTTACTCACCCGCTTCCCCGCTCTGCCACAGCAGCTTGTAAAAGTAACAGCGTATGTGAAAATTAAAGAGATGCATGCTGCTTTTACGAGCTTTCTCTGACTTTTCCCCTCTTTCTGAAACTCCCCTTTCCTCTCTTTTTCTCCCTCTCTTTTCCTTTCTCTCTCCGCCTCCCACTGTGAAGACACTTTGTGGCACATACTTGGGTTTCTTTGCTCTATCCTTGTTTCTCTTTTTCACTTTTTCCTCCTGCCCATCTTCCCCTCCCTCTTACGGCCTCCACAGACATGGTTTACAGTCTGGAGAGTTCGCTGTCTCAATTCTCTGATCCCATTTTCAACGGGCCATTAAACTGAGATGATTCACTCTGCAGAACACAACCAGGAGTACAAGTGACCTTTCGACAAGCTGCGCTAAATGACGTGTAAAGCTCCCTTCAAAGAGATTTGAAAAAAGTTGGATTTTACCCCAGAGATTGAGAGAGATACAGCGAGCCAGCGTGCTGATTGGCTAGGAAAATAGAGTCATAAATAGGGATACACAATCGCCCTCAGATGGCACAAACTGTCAACCGCCATTCATAAATCAGCTCAGGAATGACCTGCCCTTCTCAGTTATTCCTTCTCATTATTTGCAGTTATTCCAGGGCACGGCGTATCCGAAGGCCTCCCGGGATAATCACAATGTTAGTAACATGCATAAACCCTGCAATCTGATCTGGCTCCGCGGTGCCCGGCTTTGCCAGGCTGTATGTCAGAGCAGACGGATGGAGGGCGATGCCAAATCTGTTAGACAGCAGTCTTTAAAGATGCTTCTTTTCCACGAGCTATGAGACTCAGACTGGCGATTATGCTTTTTATAGCTGTTCTACTAGAGTGACACACACTCAATCATTAGTCCTGCTCAGCAGGGGCTCAAGTGTAAAAAAGCCTGCAGTGTAGTGGCATCCAAGCAGATTTGTGTGGAGTTTTATGGGCATAACAGCGGGCTGGTTTCACCAGTGAGGCAACCTTTTAGCATTTCGACACTATTATAAAAGTTAATAATAAACTATTAATACAGATAACAGTTACATAGGTGATTGTGAATGTAATGAGGGAATGCAAGGTGTCAAATAATGAATGAGGCTGCATTTCCATAGCGTAAACAGGTTAAAGCAATAGTGTTTCACAACCATCAGTGCATGGATAAATTACATTATAGATCTGGTACTTATAGAAGTAAGACTATAGACACTAGAGAAATTAATAAAACAGTTTGAATATTAATTTGAATTTGGAATGCTATCCTAAATCTCATTATTTTGCTGTTTACTGTTGCCAGAGACTCAGTGGCAAGAATCTTTTCAGGCCATCCTTTAGTCAGAGTGGACATTTGTCTAAGCATTCTTGAAATATGACACATGGACAAAAGTATTAGGCCACCTGACCATTACACCAACAGGTACTGTTGAGGTCAAGCAGTGCATGGGATTGAGGATTGAGGAACTCATCAAACCATGTCTTTATAGTCCTTGCTTTGTGCACTGGGCCACAGTCATTTTTGAATAGAAAAGGGCCTGTCCCAAACTGTTGCCACAAAGTTGGAAGCATAGCGTTGTTCAAAATGTCTTGCTGAAACATGAAGACTGCCCTTCACTAGAGATAAGGTGCTGAGCCCAAACCTTGAAAATCAGCCACTACTTTTATCCCTCCTCCATCAAACTTCACAGTTGGCACAATACAGTCAGGCATCAGCCAAACCCAGCCTCACCCACCTGACTGCCAAAGATAGAGAGAAAGAGAGGCGTGATTTGTCACTCCACAGAACATGTTTTCACTGCTCTACAGTCCAGTGTCAGTGTGCTTTACACCACTCAATCTTATGCTTAGCATTGGACTTAATGATGTGAGGCCTGCATGCAGCTGCTTGGTCATGGAAACCCATTCCACGAAGCTCCTGCCACACAGATTTTGTGCTTACATTAATGCCAGTGGAAGTTTAGAACTCCTCAGCAGAGCGTTGGTAACTTTTATGCACCATGCACCTTAGCAGTCATTGACCCCGTCTGCAATTTTACATGGTCTTCTGCTTCATGGCTGAGTTGCTGTTGTCCCTAAACACTTCCACTTTTCTAATAATATCACTTATAGTTAACTGTGGAATATCCAGCAGGGATGATTTGACCAATCATCTTATGGCAAAGATGGCTTCAAAACAACCTATTTTGTTTGCACATGGAGACTGCATGGCTAGAGGCCTCTTACTTTGGTGCCGCGATTGAAAACCCCCCAAACAATACCCAACCCTTTATTGGCTAGTCAATAAAGCAGGCAGACCTGTTGCTCCCTTCTTGCATGTTGTTCCCTGCTCTTGCCCTCTGATTTACTATAGTACATTTGAATAAAGGCAATAAAGCTCAATGAACCTTAAAAAAATTATTTACTTGTCAGACCTAATTTTCTTGCAATGATATCAAACAGAAATGAAGACTGGATTTTACTTTTATCATAATGACATTTAAAATTGTGGCATCATGACAATCCTACATATGACATAAAAAGTGCTAATATTATAGTTTTCTGAACTTACGAAGACTTTGTTTGAGGTGCTGTTTGGCCAGAGCTTCTCATAGACATCACCTCATAATAAAACTTAAAGGCAGTCTCTTTTTGAACAGTATAAATATCTTTATTGTTCCTTCACGGTCATGAAGAGTTCAAACAAACGATGACACATTTTTGCCTTGGGGCTTCATCTGGAAGTCAGAAGTTTTAAAGGAACAGCAGGACCTTAAAAACAGTTCTCCACCAATAGCAATGTTTGCATATGAAGACATTTTTATTGATAAAAGTCATATGGGTCCTTAGCTTGATTCACTGTCCCCTTACAGTAGTCAGTAGTATAGTAAAGCGCTGCTGCTTGATTGGTTGGCTTTTAAGTTTCATTATAGCGATTTAAGTTGCTGTAAAAGTATTACATAGCCATGATATAAACCTGACTGTGACTTTTTGCTGCTGGAGGAAGTTGGGCTGTTGTCAGCCTGTAAAAGTTTAGTAGAGCTCTCTTTATAGCTCTGCACTGATCTGGGACTGTCCCAGTCAGAGCTCGCTGCTGTCACACCTCAATACATGAGGTGAAATGGAAAATACTCTGAACTGGGAACAACTTTACAGTGTTTATACTCACATTCAGAGCTCAGTACAGTGTATTGTCAGATATGACAAAAGACATATGCTTACACAAACCCAGAAAGGGTTGTATGAATATCAAAATGTCTGCCAGCACCAGTAGAAAATATCCAGGACACCATCAGGGGGGTAAAAGGGTAGAAAGGTCCATTAACAGCCCACAGTATGCTCCACTGGCCCAGACGCCGCTGTTTGGGCTATTTTTACAGCCTAACTACCTGTGTTTGCCTGCCACAAATCCATATTACCCAGCCTCATATAGGGAGCCGAGGCGTTTTTTAAGGCCCTGTAACATCTGGCAGTGGCAAAGATACATAAATAGTGAGATCAGGGCTCAGCTTTTTAATGGTCCAGCTCTTCTAGTGTTACTGGATGAAGAGTTATGGGCGGATGAATGATTGGGTGTAGATTACAGCAGCACCCTCATTACCTGTAACTTTCTACTGTTCACTATGCAGATATACAGAGAGGCAGCGGGTATGACTAGACGTGTTGGAAGCTTTTTGTTTGCTTTATGGCCTCAATCATGACTGAATTTTGACTTCACTTTTCCTGCCTTCATAAATCTTCAGTTACACAATTTCTACACCTGGTCTGTATGTCATTTAGTTAAAGACTAAAAAAAAATGTATTTGTGAAGGATATCTAAAGACACATGCTACCAAAGTAACTCCAAAGCACTGACGAGGTTTTGTTTGTTATGCAGCAAAATATATACTGTAATTTCTTTAAAAGGGTTATAATGGGGAGTTTAATGCCTTTATTTACAGAGGAGGACAGCGTATATAGATGGAAAAAGGGGATGAGCGATTGGGGAAGGACATGCAGGAAAGGAGCAGGATCCTTAACCCTGGATGATATGGGGCACAATCTAACTGCAAGGGTATCTTTGCCCCAGTAAAATACCATTTATTAAACACTTAGAAGACTAATGCATAGACAAGTGGTAACCCCTGCTGACACCCCTTAAGCTGCTTAGTTTAACTACAAACAACAGGAGCTTTTGAACTTCGATTTTGCTACAGTGTTTTTGTCCCTTTCATCCAAAAATTTACTGTAACAGGGACATTGCCATAGTGTAATCTGGGGGGGTTACAACAGCTACTGAGGGCCATGATGTAGATTATGTTACTTGACCATAGGGTTTACGTATATAGGCAATGGAAGGCGCTTTGTCTCAGAGCACTTTTCGATTTGTTATGTTGACATAAAATATGTCAACATGAACATAGAGAGGAATATTAATTAGATCCTCTGGTGAAAGCTTGTGGGGTTAATTAGCACAGATGCTGGAACAACATGCCATTAGTGCTATAATAATGATAATATATAACAGTGGAAGAATTATTGATTTTAAGTTTGGAATTAGTCAGAACAAAAGGTCAGCAGGACAAAACTGACTCCTTATAATAATGGATTATTCCCTCAAAGGCAGGTTTTCTAAGTCAACCACGCCCTGATGGGAGTTAATGGTGCAAGCCCAACATTGTTAGTGTTATGACTGGGCTTCTCAGAGATGGTCAGTGGCCTATAGTGTGGTCTCTCCAGGCGGGCATGTTGGTATTTTTCTGGGTTTCAGAGATTGTGAAGTGGCCAACATTGCAGGCATAGTTTTCCACGGGGGATTCTGCAGCAAAGACTAAAACAAACATGAGGCTTAAGAACATCAGGGCTAACAAGGAATGTGGTGCCAATTCACAAGCCCTCATGAAAATCCCTTTATCGCATGAAATGAGCATGTCAGATTTTCTGTTGGGGTCAGCGACGACAAGTCCCAACTGGGAGATAAAAGAGTAGACGAGCCATTTAATTCATCCAGAAATGTGGTGAATAGCATCAACAATGATGAAATCATACTTAGTAATTCTTTGTTATTGTTATTTGGCTTGCTAATGGCACACATTAAGGATCTCCCAGTGGAAGAAGAACTGCAAGGCTTTTGCTGTTTAAAAATATTTCTTAAAGTGTTAAATTTGATGAAGTTAAGGTCAGTTTGTCAGTATTATTTGGCTTGTGTTGCTCAGTATAAACATTTAGTCTAAAATGAAATAAAAGCAGCAGTGTAATCTGAATCGTAGGATTGTCTTTTGAGACTCTGGATTAGCATTTTGCTGCACAGCCAGAAGAACAACACAGCGCTGGATTTTGGAGCACAGATAGCCATCAAAGATAATGAAAAGTAATAAAGTCTGTGTGTGCGATGGAAAGCTCAGGGTGAATGTTTGAGATATTTTATGTGTCCGCATGTGTGGAGGAGTTGAAATTTACTTCAGAGTCTCAGCTGTTGTGTTCAGTCTTTTAGATTCCCAAGAATTCAGCACCACAGCCCATTTATGTTGGACTATTGACATAAAATTCACCTATGCTTATCTAGAATACCAGGAAGAATGACAGCTTCTACCATTGGGATGTGAGAAATATGAAAAATGAAGGGTTGTAAGTTAAAGGGAGGGTTCAACTATTACTGTAAGCACGAAACATAAAATATGGCAGCAAGGGTTATGATGTAGAGCTACCATAATACCAAACTTTAAAAATTGGTAGAAGTGGATGCTAAGGTTGTTGTAATGAATGATTTCTGCAATGCGTAGTGGTGCAGACAGACAGGCAGTGACATATGTACATATACTTTCTAGTGTGCAGACACTAACTTTATATTGACATTGATTTGTAATGCTCTTATATAGAAAGGGAGATCATATTTAATGACTTCTTGTCTTCATTGATGATAAAGGATCCATGTGCAGAGGTATAGAGAACTGAGGATGGAATCAATTGAGATGTATTTTCATGCTGAATGAATTTACTGACAGGAAAATAAAACTGGAATTCAATCCTGTAGCCAGTGAAGGCCTTTAGATAGGACTTTCTTTTAATTTTAAAGCCACACCAATAAATAATTGTAGACACCCAATATTAGTTTATCTGCTATTTTACTACAGACCATTGCAAACTTATTAGTAGTTTATACTACAGGCCCCTTTGACTTAAATTGGAGAAAAGCTGATCAAATTCAGGCAAAATCCACATAGATCTCAATTTTTTCATTGACAAAATCCTAAGAAAATAGGTCTAACTATGAAATTCTATTCAAAAAACCTTCCTATCAAATTTTATTTTTAATTTTGTTACCTCCAATTTCCACATACAGCAAATGTGCCGCGAACTGCCAGCAAATTGTACTGCGGAGCAAATCGCTCCCTCTCTAGTCTATCAGAGCATATCCACAGCCGGGGCTCCAGACCGGCAGCGCTGCGTGCCTGGACCGACACTTCGCTCCGCTTCATTCGAAATACGCTGCAGATGTATTTTCAGCGCCGGCTGCTGCCAAACCGCGTCAATATCCATCGATCAGAAAGCTCCAGAAGAGGAAGTCACAAGCGTAGCGTATCCGTTTCTTTCAAAATAAAACACAATGCACGGACTCCTGATCATAAATCATCACTATATCAACATTACGTCTCATCCTGCAGCGAGAGCAAAGGGTCACTGAGAGGTCAGTGGGTCACAGAGCTACAACGGCACCATTGATGAGGAAAAGTTAACTTTTGGGGATATTTAGCCAAAGAATTTTACATAAAACTACAGATCCTTTAAGCAAACATGAACCTTTTAACTTCCTAAAGTACTAACTCAATGGTGGAAGCAATATTATCATGGACTTATACCAGAAAGGATAATAAATTAAGCCCCAAAGGTAAAATAGTCAGCTGTTGACATACTATTCCTGCGTGAACTCGCAGTACTCCCGTGATCTCTTCCTGCTGATCAGGGTTTGCGCGCTGCATTGCACAGCGCTCTAGACTCACTTCTAGTAGGCGAGGTTGCTCGCCTTCAGTCGGACCAAACCTGAAGCGCTTCGGTGCCTGGTGCAGTCGTCCTATGTGGAAATTGCAGGTTAATCTTAACTAGTGAAGCATAACATCCAAACTAGAGACAGACTGATTTTCGATGCTTCCATCTAGCTGATGATCTGTGTCTGCATTTTGTTTTCCTGATATTTGACCAGAATTTGTTTATTCAAAGGAGTGCTACTTTGGCAAGTCCAAACTAACCAGAATATTGTCACAAATTTTGTTTTCACTTCAACTGACCAATGGTTGAAAAGCATTTTTACAATAACTGCTGTTAACCAACAAACAGTGGCAAAAGTGTGTGAAATAAGACAAAGCATTTCAAGCAGAGGTGGAAAAATAAAACGACTGTTGTGCTCGAGTAAAAGTCGAAAGTATCTAATTTTTAAGTGAACCTAACAGCAAGCAAATTCAAAGAAAATACAGCATATCCAATATACTCTGCCGTTAGGAATCAGCTGAACTTTTCGATCAGAAACAGATCTACAGTAATCTTTGTGCAGCAGCAGAGATGATAGATTTTCTTCCGCAGTTCAGAAAACAACACAAAACAAACATTTAATCTAATTCATAAGTGGTATCACTTCATCACTCAGTCATCGTAAAAGTAAACCTCCGAAACCATTAAACGTGGCTTACAATTTAAAAACTTTTAAACTTTGGTGAAAGACAGTGCACACTCACCACAACATAATCTGATTTTGAATATGTGATGAAATAAATCTGAAAAATGAACCTTATAGGAATGACAACATTCCTGGTATGCTCTGCTTATTATTTCTCGCAGTGTTATCATTGGGATAGATGTGAGTGGAGAGTGCCAAGAGAGAAAATAAGAGCAGCAGTTTTTATGTTGTGGAAGGAAAAGGAGGGATGAGATCTCCCAGGGTGAACAGGATTTATACTGTGGTGTGTTTAACCCCTGCACGGGGATTGTTGTCGGCTTTAATGCACAGAAGTTTATTTGTTAAAGGAGCGCATGGTGGAGAGTTGGCTTTCAGGCTCATGCAACATGTTGATTATGCTAAAAGAGGTTGTTAAAAGCACTGGGGTGACCCTGAAATATCACCAAACGTTGGTTGTTAGGTGGTTATGTTTTCTTTGGTTGAGTCATGGCAGAAATACAAATATAGGCTGCTGTGCATGTTTGAACTATCTGTCCCAATTAAAAAGTGGCCTGGCTGTCTACAGCTGTATGATATGTAGTCCTGCAGATGTGTCACTGGAAAGGAGTGAGCCAGTTACAGAAAATTGAGGGTTTAAAGTAAGGTATATTTATTGTGAAAAGAAAAATGTAGCTGCCATGGGTGCAGAAAGCACCTTTTTATACAATATTGCATAGTCTCACCATCATTTATCACAACTTATTTTGCTTGTTGGCAGCTACCCAGAATGTTAAAGCTGACCAAATCCGCCTGAAGAAACACATTCAATGGCTGCAAATCATACCGAGGAGAAAACCACTCCCTCTCTAGTCCACAACACTTCCACTGCCTGTGCTCCAGTCTGGCACTGGCTGGCCCCTGAAACACCACTTCGCCTTGCTTCGTTGGAGCTAGCTGCTGGTCTTTTCAGCGCTGGCTGCTGCCAAACCGCATCAGTCCACTTGCAGCAGGTGGATCCAAACAACCAAAAAAATGTGCAAAGAATCCGTTTAACTGCACCACAATACACAGACTCCCAGTAATCATCACTATATCATCATTACATCTCATCTTGCAGCACAAGCAAAGGGTCAGGAGGTCACAGATCAGCAACGGTAACATTGGCGAGGAAAAGTTATGAGGTAAAATGCCCGAGATTTTCCATGAACCACACATCCTTTTAGGAAAACATGAACCTTTTAGCTTCATAATGTACTCACCCATGGTAGAAGCAAGGGCTGCGCTGCATTGTGTATCGCAATGGACACACTTCTTGTGTGCAAGGTTGCTCGCCCAGAGCAAAACCGAGGTGCATCTTTATAGAACACCTAAAGGAATGAGGCAACCGCTTTCAAAGCTTTGAGACTTTTCAACAATGTCAGTCATGAAAAACAGAGTATTAAAAGTGTTGAGTATTGACAAGTCTCACTAACTTGGTTCAGACTGCTTGTGGGTTTTTCCCGACACCCTCAGAGCAGAATTTTCAGAAATAGTAGCAGAAATCTGACTTTTGATATGAAACTATTTAGAATCAAACTATTTAAAAACATGTATCAACTGACAAAGACTTACACTTTTCTGTCTGTTTACAGCAGACTAAAAAGTGCAATTTTCATGATATACTGAAGAAACATTACAAAGCTTATTGTCCAACCAGTGAAAGAGAGCAGTTAGCACACCTGAGGCTGTGACAGAGAGTGGACATGAGCTACACAGCGTGCAGCAGTCATGAAAATAGATCCTGCAGCTTCCTGCTTCTTTGTGTGAAGGTGTTGGCGCATATCTAAATTTTACAGTCTTATCGATATGAACCATTCAGACAATGGCTCATTTATGACGCTCTCCGCTTGCCCTTTCTCTCTACTTGTTTTCGGTGTTGATCACCCACAGCTGTGCTCTCTCTCTCTGCCCCTCTGTTACTCACAGCAGGACTGGATTGAAGATAAGACAATATAGCTGTTTTTTCCCTGTACTTTTTGGTTCTGTTGAACATAAACATAATAGATATTGTATTGTTCTAACCACATGATGAAAAAGTATTTAAAAAATGTACCTCAAAAATATTTATACCATCATTTTTTTGTTATTATCTTTATTCATGGCAGCATCTTCTGAATTTAAGGTTTTGAGCACTTATTACTACTGTTTTGTATCCTTTATAATGAAACATTCAACTCAAGAATGACCTTATGCAGCTTATTTCTCCCCAAATTTTGTATTTAGATAATTAAATTAGGCTTTAGAGTTTTCCTCTTCAAGGTGAAAGTCATGTTATATCACCAGATGATCTAATCTGAGGACTACAATGGTTAACCTTCTTCCCTAAATTTAATCTGTTTTCCCCTCTATTGTCTTAGACACAGTCCTTTCCTGTTTGGACCTTTCTGTTGTCTGTTCATCCTGCTTTGCTTGTCTTCTCTGTCCTCCACAAATGTTGGAAATCTTCAAAGACACAGAGGAGCATCAAAGGCTTCAGCCCCCAGTGGCCTCCTCCTCCTCCTCCTCCTCTCATCCCTGTATTCCTCGTCTTCTCTGCCTTTTTGTCTTTTCTCCTCCAGCTTTGTTGTTCCTCCCCTCATGTGTAAGTGATTAAACGAGGGGACAGAGGGAAAAACACAAGTTTTGTTTTCTAGGCAGTGGGCACGCTCGGAATTCCAGACGATTTACAGCAGCGAGGATCCTTCAGATCCCAACGGGTTAAACAGGACTCAGGAGAACCATCCAGGCCTCTCCTTCACCTTTGTTCTCTGTCTTCAAGACTCGCCCTTTTCCCCTTTATCTCCTCTGTAGTTTTTTATTCTTTTCTCTTTTCCTGGCCCCTGATTTATCTAACTGAACAGTAGTTGGTGGGTGATTTAATAGCAGACTATTAGTTGTATGTTTTGATAATAATTTAATCATCTTATCATAGATTTTAAAGACAGAATTTGAATTCCAGGCCTGACTGATACTACCTCTCCTCTCTGTTAGAGGAGATGACACAAAGCCCTATTCATACTCTGACTGACTGCTCATTTTCTCCTCTCTGCCCGGCTGTCTTGCCTCACTGTCAGTCTTCCTCTAATGAAAGGTCAGGTAGTCACAGATGGGACAGTCGCTGCTTTTGTGCCTCCGTGGTCGTCAGTTATGTCGTCTGTTTTGTCATCTGCTCTGGAAGCAAAAACAGATCACTGCTGGTCTCACTGTGTAATGGTCTGTCCTTGGAGTGATCTTGGCAGTTATTAGATTTTCAGTCCAGATGGGCAGCTCAGGGTCATTCTGGGGGTCTAACAGTGCCCCCCCCCCCCACTAAATGAAGATGAGATGAATGCTCTTATTTGCTGGACAGAAGTGAGAATTCACAGTGCTGCTGAAAAACGGAACAGTGGCGGAGCATTGAATCCAACAAGTGTGTCAAATCATAAGCTTCTCCTTTTTCTAGAGGTGTCCCGGTTGATCAGGCACCAATTCTTATCAGCCATTTTTTAAAATATTTTATTGGTGTTTTGGATTTCTGGCCTACTGGCAAGGATCTGGAGGATTTTTTTGTGCTGCTTTTACTGTGTTACAGCGCCACCTGTAGGAGGTCCCAGTACACTACAAAGCTAAGTAGACTGACAACTGCTAAACCAGCTGCTGTAACAAAGCACAAAATATGATTATATTGTCACTGGCTGATGTCTCATAGGCAATTGGTATCAGCAGCAGATAACTTTTAGCTGTAGCAAATATTAAAACTGCCCTAAAAAGTCCTCATCACACATGAAAATTGTTGGTTTTTACTACTGTGCATGTGAAATACTTGATGGTAGTCCAAATGCATAGGTTTTTCTTTTTTTTTTTTTAATTCTTTTGATATGCACAAGAAATACATCTCTTTGTTATGGGATCATAGATTTTTGGAATATATCACCTTTAGAAGAGCACCAACTAATCGAAATTAGTTTGAATACCTCTATTGCAGATTTGAGAGTAGTTTTATCAGGAAGTAGTGACATACTATGAAGCAGACCACCACATGCAGAGACAGACCTACTATCTGAACCTCTGGCGTGTTCCACTAACAGCAGAGTACCAGCCAGAGAGGCAGTTTCTCCCAAAAACAATCAAAGTCAGTGAAGTGTGGATCATGGAGACCCTCTGACGTTCCTGTGTGTTGACTGAAGGAGAAGAATAAAAGAGGGATCAAGCTCAAATCAGGCTGCAGTCAAACAAAACAGGAGTAAAAAGGAAGTGTCTAAAAGCAAGTTGACTCTGAGTCTGCTAGTCATTTAGATTAGTGAAGCTTAATTACAGTGTGGTGAGTGATTCTCTGTGCGTGCATGTTTATGCTCTCAGTTTGTATGAAGAAGGGGGTAAAATGACTCCAGCACAAATGTGTGTGACTGAACTTGTGTGTTTGTTTCTATTTTTGCAGTAGCTTGTTTCACAGTCCATTCCCTGCATTATGCGCTCCTCTGAGAAGCTGTTGGGGAGTTGTGTGTCACAGCACAAGCATGCAAACAAAATTAAGACACCATGCCATCTATCTGTGCAGATCTGCAGCTGGAATGGTTGGCTGATAGTAAACGCTTCACATTTCAATTCTTTTCTTTTTCACATGTGGAGATTAAACTGGGATTAATTGCTTTATAGTTTTATTTTGCATTAACTGAATTCACTCTTTATTCATTTAGTTTCACTTTCACCTAAACTCTTAGCATGCATGCAGTTTAATGTCGATGACTCTGGTCTTAGATTGGTAGATGGGCAGAAAATTATATTACTTACAAAGCAATAGATCTGTGGATTGTTTAAGTATTTATCAATAAACCATTCGTGGATAAGATGTCAGAAAGGTGTGGAAATATCAAACAATAGAAATGTGTTGATAGTGCTGTCAATAAGGACTCAGATCAATAATGTGTTTCCATCCTCAGTCAGAGCAGAACCATGGCTGGGACAGAATCCTGTGGACGTGGACCTTGTGGGCTACAACACACTTGCAACCTCTCCACTTTATGATAAAGTGTGCCAAGTCTACCAATTTTCTCGCTTTTATAAGATTCCTTAACACTTTGGCGAGTGCTTGACCCATCCCCAGTATATAGATTTAATTATTTATTTTAGAATAGTGCAAGCACAACTTATTTGACTGTTGATATTTTAAAGTGCTTGTGCAGGTTTCAGCCTGTCTATTTCTGTGTTGGCTTTGCACTCCTCTTTTGACATGAGTAAAGTTTTTAATGGATTAATAAAAGTCTTTTGGATTAGACTGCATTGGATTGAACTGGATGCAAAGCTTAAGTTTGGATATTGAAGTCAGCTGTTTTTTCTCTTTCTTCTTCTTTTTTTTTTCCCATGGGCAAAATGAAAAGAGTCGCAGAGCTGAACCAGGGGCTATGCTTCTTACACAGCCTGTGTAAAGGCAGAGTTAAGAATTTTTCTCCAGCTTAAATTTTTGAAGAGTCTTCATACTGGGCTGGAGAAATGATAGTTTGATTTGGCTTTAGTCACTTTTAAACCTCTCCCAGTTTTTAAAGACTTCAGTGCCAATGTAAAGGGAGGGACATGTAGATTTCTCGTCTTGTGTTACTCTGCAGCTTTACTGAGTGTGACTGAACTGTACCTTTAAATTATTTAAACACCATAAAAGTCACATCCACTATTACATAGCACTAAATCCCAACTATTATGCCACATTAGCTATATAAACTATTATGTTAATGTGAGCTGCATTTAGGTGCAGTGGTCAGTGCTGTGAGCAAACAGCAAGAAGGTTCCAGGTTCGAATCCCTCTTCTCTCCAGCTTCCTCCCGTAGACCAAAGACAAGCTTATTTCATTTACTGATTACTCTAAATTGCCCGTAGGTGTGAGTTAGAGTCTGGCTGCTTGTTTGTCTTTGTATGTCAGCCTTGTGATTGACTGACGACCTGTCCAGGATGTGCCCCACCTCTCTGCCAGTAACGGCTAGGATCAGCTCCAGACCCCGTACCTCTGCATGAGATAAGCAACAGCAGAGAAAAGAGCTGAATAATTTGTAAAAATAATCTGATTATAATTTTTTTCCCCAAAATATTGTGATTTAATCTGTTTATTTCTTATTTCTTTATTTTATGTATTTCTTTAGCAATAAATCATTCTACATTATAACCAACACAATATCTGATAGATTTAAAAGGGTTGAAAATTTATGAAAAAATATCTAATTGAGATTCTATTGACTCCTTGAAAATTCTATTTCCATAAATTCATGTTAAACAAAGACAATCTTTAAGAGATAAACATAATCACAGCTCTTTTGTTTAAGTTTTTTTCACAGCTAAATCTCTAGTCATGGTTAGCAGCTTCACATCCTGAATATAAATACTTGTCAGTACTAGAAACTCTTCTCCAAAATGCTGCTGGTTGGTCTTAAATTCCTAACAAGTTTCAGGGCTGAATGAGACTCCCTGACTCACAGCAGAAGAGCAGACTGTGTTTTTCAACATGCTGCCAGTCGGAGAAACCTCCCAGTAATACCACATTTAGTTAGTGTGCTAAGGCCTTGTGTATATCAAAATGTGTTGAAGCACTTCGCCTATATTTGAAGGCTGCTCCATACAAAGTGATGACAGATGCACATTAAGGATTAGTTGTTAGGCACAGCTGGGCTGCAGGTTTTTGTGAAGATATAGATTGACTTTTCTCTTTGTTTAATTTCCCTGTTTTTGAATGGTTAAGGATCATAAACCTTCTGTTTTTATGTAGATGGTCTTATTTGTAGCATGCATTGGTGATAAATTTTCTAAAATAAGAGAAATATGCTCCTGCAGCTTTTCCACTCTCCCTCCACCTGGCTGTCACATTTTCTGACGCTGAGAGAAACTGAACAGACTGTGCCGTCTCCCAGCAGAATGAAAACACTTAGTGAGACAGGACTGCGCCCGTCTTCTTCAGTAAAAATCTGGGACTGACCTGGTGTGTTTGAGTCTGGTGATTGTCAGCAGTGGCTGCTCAGTTCAAAGACTTGGTCCTATATAATAATAGGCAGACAGACGTGGCGAGCAGAGCCCATCCACCAGATGTGGAGTCTGACATACTACAGCGTCTGCTCTGTCTGGCTGCTGCCTGCAGCTATACAATTCACAGAAGGCCGCATACATATAGGCATGAAACAGCAGAATTTAAAGGAAATCTCAGCTTTATCATCAAGGGCTTCAGTCTTCATCTCTTCTCTCGTCTATCTCTGTCTCTATTTCTTGCTTTCTTTCACAGTATGTCACAGTATCTAAAACCTGGGTTCAGTTTATTCCCTAAATGGCTTCCCTCAGCTCAACATCAGTTTACGCCTTTCATAAAACAGCTTATAAACCTGTGAAGTCTCTCCGAGCCGTGTGCGTCATTAGAGTTCGAATGGATCATCAAAGACTTGGACAGAACTGGAGAAATTCCTTCAACTTTGTCATAAACTTCTGATAAATCTCTCCTCTCCCTCACAAACTATGCAGTCGCTTTGATCCAAACTGGTTTTCTGTCCATATTTGTCACTGTGGATGTGAACTGACTGGACGTTCAGTAGCGTAGCAGCCCATTCCTCAACCTCTGCTTGTCCAGGCCTTTTGAAGAGGAGAGAGGAATGTTTATGTTAGCTTGAACCAGACCTTATCCCGCTTTGGCTTTGTTGTTTTGAGAAGGGCCTGGGACACTGTAATGTGTACTAAAAGACACACAGTTACAGTGAACACTCAGAGAGAGTCTGTGGGAGGAAAGCTGAAGGTTTGCCATATCAGAAAAGTCAGTGATCCTAGCTTAAATGCTGTATCTGGCACCAGAGACTACGTCTGACTCTGATGCCAAAACTACCACAAACCCAAACATATACTGCATACTAAGCTAGCAGCAGCAGTGTGCTATTCCAACATACTTAGAGGCCACACATCACATGGCTTTATCGCTTGGCTATTTCCTGTCTAAACTTCAATGACTAAGCTACTGACAAGCTAACAGCTGTTGGTGGAGAGAAATTTAACAACAAAAACATGCATAGATATTTGATATAGCTACACAGTTGAGTGTTACTTTACAACAAAAAAATGGTAATATTTTAACATTTGTTGGCTGGCAAGTCTGTCTGCTTTTGCCAAGGCAACGATGGGTTTTAGGGTGACATAGTTTATCTACTGTGCTCTCATTTCCCACTAATCTAGTGTACATTTAGGGATTTGCACACACAAGGTAGTTTACTGTTTAGGCATTGGCAGAGAAGATTTGGCTAATTTTTCATGGGTGCAACCCACTTTCTCAGCTCTGCTCCTCATCCCACAAATGCATGCTCCTTACAAATGTGGCACCATTTAAAAGTTAAATAAACAGGCTTTCCAGTGGTATGGGATTTATTGCCAAAAAGCATTATTAAAATAAAGAAATAATCTAGCAAACACAAATGTCCTTGCTTTTGGTGTTAGTTTTAGTTTTTTGGTTACACAGCTATTTTCATTTTGGCTGCTAGATTGGTCTATTGTTTTAGGGACACAAAAGAATTCCAACAAATATTAACCAAGGCAAGCAAAATAGCTGCAAACAGCTAATTAAACAGTATAAACAAAGGTTATGCAGTCTTCTGATTCATTGTTGGCACCACTAGAAGCTATAAAAACTGAAAAAAGTGTTTTTTATAAAAATGTGGCTTTTAGCAAGAAATAATTGCTTGCATTGTGCTGTTTTTGGTGTTTGGTTGAAGTAAATCAACATTTGCTTCTTTTCTAAAACTGCACCCTTAACAGTACTGACATGATTTGGATTTACTTAGCAAGTAGCCCTATAAAACAACTAAATCACCAGCTTGTTGCTAGCTAGCAAACACCTGGTGAGAATCCTAAATCATATTTTTGTCGACACATTACTTCAGGAAAGCCCACAAGACAATCTAGCCAGAAATGCTGGCTTAGCTCGGTTTAGGTGCTCTCTCAACTCTCATGAGAAAATATTCTTCTGAGATAGTGACATTACTTTCTCATTATTTTCCTGTAATTCCAAGATATTGATGTCAATCACCAGAAAGCAGAGCAAAGTTTCAGTAATGCCATACTTTTCTCTGCGTGTGATTATGATTCTGAACTGACAGTAAGCTGAGACTGAAGACACTGTTTTTGGATTGTCCATGTGGATATTCTTGTGATTGTGACACAAATGTCCACTCTGACTGAAGAATAAACTGATCAGAGTTTGGACGTCCCGCCTCATGTGCATCCAACTCATGTGAACATGATATCTCAAGTACACTTTGAGGGTTTTCTTCAAACTTTGACCATTTTACTTCTACTTTTATTTCTTATGGAAGCACGAATAACTGCTAAGTGGGTTAAGTTGGGATATAATTTCTTTAGCCCACAGTCTGGACCAAGTCATCATCAGGGGTCATCTGCATTGTCCCACTCTTTAGCCAGAATATCAAGACACTTATATTAGAGTAGGGATTTCAAATGGATCTGTACTTTCGGCTATGCATGAAGGTGTTCATTTTTACATCAAGAGGAGAGCAGAAGTGACAGAGGACATATGAAACCAAAAGATAAAGCCCCACATCAGATGATATTACTAAAAACATATTCCACATGCTTTTATTGTCACCAATTCCATGTCCTTCTTTTCTTTAAACTTGTCTTTATTCATCTCTTTGGTTTCCTTTCTTCCTCCTCTCCCTCTCTCTTCTGCCTGTGTGTTGTTTTACTGAGGAATGTTCTGCTCTGAGGGGAGCATTTGATCTTACTGCTGCTTTGACCTAAAGATGGAGGGAGGAGGAAGAGTAGTATTAGGAGGAGGAGGACGGGGGGTTTATGGCTGCATGTGTCCCCAATTACAGCGCTGAGATGGCAGAGTAATTCACTGCGACTGGTGGACGGGAAAGAGATGCCTAATCAAGGCCAGAGTACCCCAACATGCTGCCAATTCTAACACATACACAGACACTGCAGATGAAAATGACACACCGGCTGGCTCAAGACGAGAGCCATCAAACTGCTCACCACATTTGAAAGCTTATGTTGCACACATTTTGTTGCCCCACCCTCTCTATTTGACTTTACTGCACAGCAGTCTCATGAAAATCGCTCATAAATTAAAGACATGTCACTGCTTCAGATACAAACCAGCTAATGCTGCAATTATTAGACGGCTTTGTTAAATCAGGGCATTTTAAGTACTTATTCTGTGCAGTAAACCACTTTAGTGAATGTGGTTTTGATCAGAATCTGGAGGAATGTATTCATCGTATAACTGCAAAAGTTAAATCTGTTTGCTTTATTATTAATGCAAAAAAGGAAAGAAGGCAAATAAAAAAAGTGCAGTCATGTGCATAAGTTCAGTCAGGACCACTTTGCCAGGAAACATTTGCATTTTCTTTATTAGCAGAGCCCATCCACCATCTTTATTAGCAGTTAAGAATTTGCATGTTTTGATACCATCTATATTTTGCAGTGTGGCTCTTCTGGGATCCCCCTGCCTTTCAACATGCCAATGTGTAAAGCATCAAGCAGGAGCAACACATGCTCCTGCCTTTCTTGTGCCTACTAGGAAAGCCTGAGTCAGGGAGAGAAGCAGCAAAAATCCCAGAGCAGAGCAGGCATCAGTGACAACAGAATGACATTGTTAAGTCAGATGCAGAATAAAGGAGGAGCTGGGGTGGAGGAGGGCTGCAAAAAGCAGCTTGCTGAAGAAGCAGCAAAGCGCAGCCAGGCTAGAGCAGTTTAAATGTGGTAGCATAAGTGCAATTATCTGATAGCGTGCTTAGAGCAAATCAGCTAAGCCTCAGCTGATGAGGGTTTCCATGAGGTCAGCTGGTCTCGATAATATGGCAGCGCTAGACTCCGTGTCCTGCCTGGTCTGATGCTATACACTTAATTTTTAGACATCCAGGGTGCTAAAGATTCATCTTGGGGCCCAAATATGCCACAACATGGGTTTGTTGGGGGGGGGGGGCAGAGTCAAACTTGACGGATGTTGACACGTGTCTCTCAGTGGACAAGGTCAAGCTCAATGGCATTTTTTATATCTGTGCCTTTTCACCCCTGATGATACGCTCAGAGACTGCTGGCAGTTTTTGTGCCCTTGGGACATCACCAGCACAGCCAGGAGCTTGTGGCAACCCTACCACCTGGACAGTACCCTAGACCATGCATCCTCACCACATCCACCCCTTACTCTACCCTTAAAGTGACAACTTGATTAGTTTTTCCCCTGGTAACATGCAAAGACATCTAGAGCTCAACCGGGGTTGTGTCAATCCTCCTTTCCACCATGGGGTGTTCCTCTGGCAGCTTACTTGTCACATCTATACTTTGCTTTAGCCTCAATTTTTGGCCCAAACATACCTAAAAGTTCTGCACAGGACTGTAAGTGCATGATTAAGTTATAATACAGTATACAATCAGGTCAGGTATGGGAGCATATGCTGGTTCAGCACTGCTCTGGCCTCCTGATGGCCATCCTCAAAGGCTAAAACCCTCCTCCCTTATTCACTGGCACATTTTTTTGCAAATATATTCACATACATGTAAAAAAAAAATCTCAAAAGCAGGTTAAAGAAGTTTTTAAAATATCCTTGGTACACATGTAATACCTGATTCACCAAATAATGACACTTCTAGGTTGCCTATATGGAAAAATAGAAATGAATGTTTTTTTCTGAAACAACCTAAACCAGTCTCAGGTTCAAAGCTCTGGCACTGTGATGAGAGGTAAGAGGCAGAAATAACACAAGAAGGTGTGTTTCAGACCTGAGATCCCTACAGGTTTCATCTCTGTGACCTGGCAGATTGTTGAACAGGAAATGAGGTAATACAATAGAGATCTTTGTGCCCGCAATACTCCTTTAACGCTTTTTTTTCTCTCCTACACACCACCACCATCTGCCTATCCTCATTTCCATCGTCTGGGTCGGGGTGGATCATGAAGGGTGTGTTTGAGCGAGAGCAGGGTTTATAGGAGGTGAAGTGAGGCTGTGTTTGGAGAAGCAGGCTGGGATGCTTTACAAGGTGTGCTGAGTCAGCCCCCGCAGCTGTCATGCGGTGAAATAAGATGGAAATTACTACAAAGTTTGGAAATGTGAGAAGAACTGTGATCATCTTTGTCTCTTGTGGAAAGATTCTGTCTCTCTGCAGCACTTCTGCTCTCTTTCATCATTGCCCTATCATTGCTTTAAGGCAACCTGCAGCATTAAAGGTGATCTAATTTCTCCATAAAGTAGTGCACAATGGTTCATTTTAATGCACGCAAATGGGGCTGTTGCCTAAAGATGCAGCACATTGCATAAGACCTTTTGCACAGAGTCTTTTTGAGTCATTTGCAGAAGCTGTTTAATCTTTATGAGAACCAGAACCTAATTGCCCATGATGACTTTAGTTTTAAGTGTTTTAAAAAATTTGAAGCTGACAAATTTGGGTCCAAGAGGATGCATTTAATATTTTTATTCATGCAGAACAGTGGTTCTCAACTGATGGGTCAGGACCCAAAATGGGTTGCATGTCTGGGGAAAAACATGGTGGCAAAAAGTCTATGAGATACTGAAGTCCTCAGTGGGCATGCATGTATTCATTTGATTTTACTCTGTTTTACTGTGACAATGGGTATATTTATATGTTTTCTCAATAATTTAACTCACTTATTTCCTTTTCTTGTGATAGCAAAGCTGCTTTTCCCATAATGGGGAAATTCCTCAGGATCTCTGAAAATTTGTGGTGTAAAACCTTGCAAGTCCTGGACTTTCTCTTTCTTCAGTTATATATTTGTTCCATCTAAGATCCAATCTTTATAATTTTTTCTTGAATAAACATGCATTGTTGAGAATTTTTGGGTTGTGATTTGTTAAAGTAAATACCGGTGGGTCCTGAGAAAAGAAATGAATAGTTCTAACTACAAATTACTTGATGACTCTTTGAATAGAAAAGACAAACTTAAGCTGTACTAAAACTAGATTTTTAATGTTTTTTGGTTAGACAATTAAAGTTTATGTTCTTGGGACGCAGATGGCATAGTGGTCTAATGCACTACCCAAGTACGCGGGCGGCCCAGGTTTGAATCAGGCCTGTGCTCCCTGCTCTCATCCCATTTCCAACTCTTTCCACTGTCCAATAAAGGCACTAAAAAAATGCAAAAATAAATCTTAAAAAAAAAAAAAAAAAGTTCATATTGTTTAATAATTTAAATAGTTAATTAGACATGTGACTTTCTATCCTATCCTTATCCTCCCTTGGGCTGGCTCACCTGCTGTCTTTTCCACCGTCCATCTTCCCCTCCTCTGCAGTTTTTCAGTATTTTGTTCTCTTCACACATTATTCTTTTCCTCCTCGCGCCGATGCTTCCAGACACACAGTTTAAACATCTTCCAGTCTGTTTCCATCCGGCAACTTTCCCACAACGTCAAGTTTACTTTTTATCATCTCTTCTGTTTTCAGTACCTACATCTGCTCAACATTTTCCTTCTCAGTCTCTCTTTTGTTCTTCTTTATTCTGTTACTCTTCTTTTTTTTCATTTGTATCTAAGGAAGATCCAAAGCAGGTGTCCTCATCCTCCTGACAGTACACATGGACTGAAGGAGAATCCGTTAAATCTGTCTCCACAACACGCAAACAGTATATAAACATGCAAAGACAGATGGGCAGATTTTTCTCTCTCACAGGCTCAAATGGGCTCTTTACTTCTTATGCTGCAATTTATTTATAATTAGTTATTTCTTTGTTTCCATAGCATAACACAAAATAATCAAAATCAAAAGTAACGCACCTCTTAATTTGGCTTATTTGCACTGTTTATGAGGCTTATCTTTAATTTTGCATACTATTTCTTGGGATTTTTCCATTAACCTGTCTAATGTAATTTTAAAGCATGTCTTTGTGTATTTTAATCCATGCAGTTCTGTCAGCACATTTTGAAATGTTTATTTTTTTGTGGTATGGGATGTGGAAAATACTGGGGCCAGATTTCCCTGCCTCTAAGTGTCTTGGACGCTGGCAGTGTGGGTTTGTCTCAGGCTTGTTTTCAGCTCTCTCTTTGGGGACACAAAGCTCCAGAGTCTCCCTCCTGACACCCTTATCTTAGATTTTTCTCTCCTCTTTCCTTCTGTCTTCCTCATTAACCGCCTATACATTTTCCTCAAAACAAGTCCAGGAATGCTGCTGCTTATTTTCTTAACCTGGGATAAGGCGAGGTGATTGACAAGGAAGCGTGCGGGAAAGTCTCAGTGGCTCTCTGTTGGCAGCTCAGGCTCGGTCTCCAACATGGAGCTGGAAGACCAAAAAATAAGAATAATACGGGACGTTTTTACTGGACTGAACATTTTGTGCACGCAGCGTTTCCCTCTCTATTTTATCTCTCCTGGTCTCGTGTCTCCTTCGAGTTCTAAGCTTGTCTGTATTTTAACGTCTTCTCCCTCCTGTATTCTAACTTTCTCTCTGGCCTGGAGTCGGATTATTTTGCGGCTGAGTCTGTCATCCAACAGCGTCAGTCATAAAATGCTGACTAAGTGTAATAAGCTGATGGAGACATGTAGTTCTCACGCCCTGTTTCCCAGAAGCATCCTGAAATTATTTGGCAGTGTATCTGTGCAGAAAGAAGACAGCAATCAGTGGGCCATTATGAAAAAATTACCGCAATGAATACAGCGGTAATAGAGCGATGATTAGAGAACTGCAGTGACTGCACATCCATGTGGATGCTCTGGGCTGCATATTCGATAGTTTGTCTTTTTACGTAGGCAGATTTACATTTTGGGGCTGTGCATGCATTTTAACAGACTCAACATTTTCACAAATCAGAATTGTTTATTATTTGTTTCATATCATGTCTGGGCACGATTGCATCCCCCTCCTCTCTCCCCTGCTTGTCTGCTCATGCACGCTTGTGTAAGAGACAATCATGGCCACCATTCAGGGCCACATCTGTTTATGCTCTGCAGACACCAAAGTCCATCCTGCAGGCTGCTATGGGTGCTAAATATGCCTCTATATTTATCATACAGCTCAGAGGATGAAATGGACCTATGCTGCATGGAAAAAAAAAACGTGTTCAAGGAGAAGGGAGACATTTAGAATTGACTTTTAAGGTCTTGCTGACAACTAACCAGTACTTGGTCATGTTTGTGTTCACATCTCCTAAGTAAACATGTATCGTGCCAAAGACCACCTGCTGAAATGTCACCAGGCAGAGTGGAGTACAATACGCTTGCAAATACTGACTGAACTGAACTCAGGTCCAAAATGTGAAACCACCCTTGGACTCAGTACGAATCAGGTAGGGAATATGATTTTTAATATCCAAATAGGGCTCAACATTGTGCTTCTGGAAGTAAAAATCCCATTCATTTTCTCCATAGAGGATTTGATTATTCAGGATATTATAAGAGGTATCCATGTTACACCTACCACAAGCTACCTGAGTGTGAAACTATGGTATATTTTCCTGTCGAGGATAAAAATTCACTAGATATCAACCTTGTTTTCAGAAAAACAATTTATTCATGATATCAGCCCCCCCTCCCCCCCCAAAAAAAAAACAATACCCACAATCCTTGAGTGTCACAGCGACATCTCTGATTGGTAGGGTCTCCGGTTACCATAGAAAAGTCTACCAAGCTTGGGAGGAAAGGTGGTCCACTGTTGATGATGACAGCACATGCTGCCGCAGTATGAAGTGGCAGATGCTCAAACTACGATGCATTACAACATTATAATTTCATAAAATACTACTACTATAAGGATAAAAGTACACAGCTGTGTATTTAAACATGATATGCTTCTCACTTATCTGTGCTTACATTAATGCTGCTGCACCACGCTGCTGCTGCTGCTGGCAGAGCTTAACCTCCTCCCCCCCAGCCTCCTCCTTTATAGCATAAAGCTTGATGCACCTTCATATTAAGATTCATGCAACTATGGATTTATTGCTTTTGAATTAATTTTATTGTTTTCACTATGCATTGTCATTAATGTATCGATCCATATGGGGGTTTCTAGCTCTGTGCTCCCTGGAAAGTCAAAGCATGCAGCTTGACTGACCAAGGGAGCATCTTTCAGGCAGGGCCTTCTCTGCCAAGCAAAACTGTCCATCCTGTTTTTGCAACAAGATGGTAAAATGTATAATGAGATTGTTCCCGACTGAACAAATAGCGATCATGTTGAGTAGTATTTATTAAACAGAGTCCTAGATTCAAACCAAAAGTAAGCTTGTCTCTCTTCCTGACTTCAAAATGCCAAGTGTGGAGGGGGCTGGAGTTCCTCGTTAGAGGGGCGAACTTGGGTGATTAAACTTGCAATCAAATGTAAATAAAGAATAACTAGTCTGTCACAAGCAAGCAGCACAAACATAGATGAGGTACAGCTACCTAACAGTTCCTGCCTCATTATTAAGCAATCTTTCACATAACATCCAGCATTTCCACAGAAATTATAAACAAGTCGTGTCTTTCATGGTGGCTCCATCATGACAGTCGTTGTAACAGGATATATCCTGGATATATCCAGGATATAAAAACTACTAATTTCTCTGCCTTTGAAAAGGTTACAGTTTAGAAATCAGCATAGGAGTAATCATATTTTAATTGATTTAGACATTTAAGTTAAAAAAAAAACTCTACATGTTGCACCGTAAGCTAGCTGTAAGCCTGTTGATGGCAGTTTCCTTTACAAGTTAGCATAAATTTAATGGTCACATCAATGCTGTACTGCTTGAAAACTGAGGCTCAAAACACAGAATGTTAGTTTTTTTTATATTTATTTTATTCCCACTGTTAATGCTATTGTCATCTAGGCTAATAGTGGAAAGTTTGTGTTTGTGTGTTGGGGAACTCTTCAATGACTTCAGTGACTTTTGCAAACATGTTAATGATTCAAGTCCAGTTTTAGTCCAAATAACATAATAAATCATCTCGTTTTAACATCATGTAAACAAACTTACTGATGGGTGTTAAATTTGTCTTTTCTTTCGACTCAAATCATCTGAGACAAAAGCTTGATGAAAGCCAGGCCACCACCATTCAAGATAATAATGTTAATGTCTTCCAAATGACACCACTGCTGTGCTAGATGTGTAATTTGAGTAAAAAATCTTTAGCTTTAGATGTCATGCTTTTGTCTTTCATCAATATATCATCCTCAACCCTTCATTGTTTTAAAACTGGCCAGCCAACACTTATCAGTCCCTATACGTCCCACAGACAAACAGCGATCTGGCCTTGTGAGTGAGGAAATAGCAGCAGACATAAAGATTTTTGGAATGGCGCCCAGCTCAACTGAAGTCACATGATGTCTAAATCCGAGTCACGTTTAAAACCAGGCAGCATTATCCCGGCCTTCCCAGATTCCATCTGCCAGGGCCTCTCCTTATGAATTTGTCATCCTTGAGGAATCTGGGAATGCCGACAGTGAGCTTATGGAGTGAGTGCGAGGCCCTGACTGCACCTGAGCACACATAGAGGCCAATCGGCATGCGTCTTATTCACAGTATTCACACTGTTGGCACACATGATACACTATTTTCAAAGCGTCACGTATGAAAAGCCAAGAGAGATGACTATATTCATGTCCCACACACAGACAGCCTGCCTGACTTTGACTTAAAGGTCTTAAATCTTAAATTCCCCTCCTGACCCATGATGCAAAGGAGACCTCCAAAATGTTAACATGCTCCACGTTTACCTTATATAACTCTCTGCTTATGCATAAAAACCCAAAGTAGCACATCATCTGCAATGACCTGACACACTTACATGCAGGTGTGATGACTCCATTCACATTCCTCAGAGATGAACAGGCAGACAGCTACCTCTGCAGATTACGTCAAGGTCTCAGGGCTCAGACTATCTCAGCTTGGAAGAGATCAGGTTTTCCAGAAAGCTGAGGCACTTACATACACACGCACTCGCACCCGGAGTGGGCCTGTCAGGTGAAAACAGATGAGCTGCACAGTAGGTGGTAACATGCTTGTGCGCATTCCTCTCCAGTCTGCTTACACCGCTGGTAACCGGAGCCGGGGGGGAGCCTCGCTCCCAAAGTGGGCTAACCTGGGCTTATACATCCGCGTGGTTTCCACTGCACTGCCTTACAGGGACAGAAGTTGTTTCACTTAGGAGGCCAAAATACAAGCCTGCAGGTCCAAACTAGTGACTGTATATTCATATGGACAACATGTCTCTGTCTTGTTCTATTGTACAAGAGTGAAGACAAAATACCCATGTGACATTTGTGTTGGTGATGCAGTTTAAGCCAAGGCAAGGTCATAACAGACTGTGTAAAGTATTGGATGAAGTCTGAGTGACATCACCCATTGTTAAACGTAACTGAACTCTTTGAAACCAATTGATCGTGGTTGCCAAAAACGCAGCCTGTACCGTGTTTCCAGGAAAATTCGTACTTTGAGGGCATTGTTACCTAATTTGACAGGGTAGCTGAAGAAAGATGGGATGTATGAGCTGAGAAGATTGGAATTCGAACCTGTGACAAGTGGATCGAAGACTGTAGCCTCAGTAAAGCTCCCTAGGCCAAGCAGTGTGGCCTATTATAATAGACCAGTGTAGTCATTGATATTACAATTAAGACTATACCATATTATAATAAAGACCTGCATTAATCACCATGAGCACAGCACTAGCAGTATTTAGACCTGTTACAGTGGCGATCTAAACCTTCCCTCTAAAGGGCAGGATGGTCGAGCAGACCAGACTTATGTTGAACAGCTCTCTGTCGAAGCTGCACTGGGGTTGGAAAGGGCTAGAAGGAGGGGTAAGGGTGGAGAAAAGCTAGAAGAGGAGAGGGACAAGAGAAACAACAAAACAACAAATGAAAGACTGATTTATGGCAGTTGTGGCTATAAAAATGTAAATGTATCTCCCGTTTTGTCGAAAATTCTTATAACTTTATTGATGATCGTAGCAATATGTGAAAAATTAGCATAACAGCTATGATTGACAGAAAACAGAACAATGCAGTATGAGCAACTAGGATGATAATGAAGTAGAGAGAACTATTATTGGTAGATATAAAGGTAAAGTAGAGCTGCTAATAGATTCAGCTAAAATATTGCAGTTTTGATAATGGAAGTAAGAATGTTAATAGATGAAGCAATGATCCCTCTAATACTAGCATTGGCAAAAAATAATGGCAATGAAGAGAAATATGTATAAAATACATAAATGTGACAATAGCAATGCATGTTAAATAGTATCAGATTTTTATGGTATAGACCACCAGAACCAGTTCTTGCATTGGATTGAAGCAGACAGTCATGATTATGGAAAACTGAATGACTGTATTTATGGTTTCTATAGTTTTCTCATGCCTTTCCACCTGTACTTTTCCTGTCCACTTGAAACCACTGCATTAGTCAACAAAGCTGTCACTCTTAGGCCGGCCACACACTAGGCGATTTTTTAATCTGAAATGATTTTAAAGCCATGAGAGACCACAGACTTAAGGACAATTTACAAAGATTTTTCATCTTTAATCATCTGATCGCACACTCAAGACGACTCAACCAGACTGTCAGATCACTGGAGACCACACACCTGCTGACCTGCCTACGGCCTCATGTGATCACGTGACTTCAGAGAAAAAAAAAACCCACGGATGTCTGTCGATACCGTCTTGCTGTCTCTCCACAACAGGCTGTCCTGGCGTGTGTAACAGGTGCTGGAAAAATCATAAAACATGGGAAAGACTCGGGATGAAATCATGGCTGAAATTAAGGTACAGTTGTGTTTATGGTTGTGAGCGGTGAAAGTACGTATGATCCGGCTGTGATGCTACCCCATCTGCTCGCTCTCATTAGTTGTTGTAGGTACTCTGCCAGCGGCACTATGACCTAGAATCCTAAATATCAAACATGTTTGATATTTACGATTTGGGATTTTAGATCCTGTAGTGTGTGGCCGGCCTTAATTATACTAAAACTATACTAAAACAGAACTACCCAGAAAGATGATGAATTACAGATAAATCATTATAAATGTCATGATAAATTTCAGGTTTGACAAAACCTCATTGTTTTAAGTGTTTCTAAACTATATAGTTGGACCGATATTCCATCTGTTAACATGGAGGAGGGTTTATTACCAGTACTGCAGCCAGTTAATTTAGTATACTGATATGGGCCATAGCAGGGGCTTTGCAGAGCCACCAGCCTTAAAAAAGTCCTTTACACAAACATGATTT